>NC_067232.1:8522500-8823333 GCF_019924925.1 Ctenopharyngodon idella | reverse complement strand
CTCTTCAGAAAATTTGGACTAAACCGCTCAATTCATATGGATTAGTTTTAAGATCTCTTTATGAACTTTGAGGCATCAAAGTGGTAGTTGCATGGAATGTTAATGGAGGGACAGAAATCTCTCAGATTTCATTAAAATATCTTAATTTGTGTTTCAAAGATGAACGAAAGTCTTGCAGGTTTGGAACGACATGAGGGTGAGTAAATTATGAAAGAATTTTTATTTTTGGTTGAGCTAACCCTTTTATTTAAAACGATCCATGCAACTATGACCTTATGTTAGTGCCAGTATCAAACTGGCATCATGTAAATGATTTCAGCGGTGAACTGTAGCTCTACAATTGTTTGCAGCATCCACATATGTTCCTCTGTGCCCTTCATATGAATTCTGCTTGCGCAGTTGTGAACTAGTGTCATTGTTTTCAATGTGCTTGATCCTCTGAGGTTTGATCTCAGGGACTGCACTTATCACTGGGAGTTCTGGGAGTAACACATTCTATTAATAATCCAATCAGAGGCCAACTGGCTGTTGACAGGCCAATGAAGTTTAGGGTCAGTGGCTCCTTAGGGAGAATTGATTAGTGAAGAGGCGCTTTGGCATCTTCATGATGGTGGTGAAAAGACCACAGACATGCTATCTAGCACATTCCTGTCACATGTGTCCGCTAATGAAATCCCTCCATGCAGTGTGAAAAACAGGCTTCATGTTTGGGTCTCACACATTCCGTGTTTTGAATTATAGCAGAAGTGTAGTTTTGGAGCTTAAGTCTATTTTTGCTATGGTGCCCCTATTATGCTTTTTTCAAATATAACCATTGTAATACAACTGTTTATGTAATATAGCTGTTTGAGAATGTAAAACATCTGCAAAGAGCAAAGTGCTAGGCTTGCTGCATGTTCGGCC
The DNA here is from genome assembly GCF_019924925.1 of Ctenopharyngodon idella. NCBI lineage: Eukaryota > Metazoa > Chordata > Actinopteri > Cypriniformes > Xenocyprididae > Ctenopharyngodon > Ctenopharyngodon idella. The sequence goes on along the minus strand of NC_067232.1, from coordinate 8,822,430 downwards.
GCACACCGATTACATTACTTGGCCACCGCGGCACTGCCCCCACAGTCATTTTGCTTTTCTATAGAAATAAAAACCATTTAGTCCAGTTGGACAACAGACACTACAATTATAAACTGAAAGCGTGTCTGCTCTGCTCTATACAGCACGATCTGCAGAGTTGTATCGAAGTGCAGCAGGTGTCAGATTTCACTTATTATGTGATAAGAGTAAGGAGAAATGACTGACAGGGCGATGGCGGAGGATTTGGCGCGCAACAGATCCTGAGCATCATTGACAAATATCTTGAAAAATGTGTGGTCATTACCACCACTCGCTATACAAAGATTACGCACAATCGCGAAAGTGAGAAGCGAGCGAGCGTTCAAAAGCGATTTTAATGTCATCTGTAATACCGGCGGCATCACAAGTTTAAATACCGGTGTGAAAATTCCCTCACAGTTTCATCCTTACAAAGTGCATGATAAATGGATTTAAAGGGTTAGTTCACCTAAAAATGAAATTTAATGTCATTAAGTACTCACCCTCATGAGATTACTTTTTGTGCGCAAAAACAAAACAAAAATAACAACTTTATTCAACAATTCCGTCTCCTCCCTGTCATTCTCCCAGGCTGTTTACATTCAGTGCTTCCAGGTTTTACGTAAGAACGCCGACTCAGTATGAGTATTTAATGACAGGAATTTCATTTTTGGGTGAACTAACCCTTTAATGTCTTCCAAAAGAATGAACTGATTCTAAACTGCCTGAAAGAAATCGTCAGTGATTCCAGTCTTACTTAAGCTACGTAGATTTGCAACAGATTTGCATGATGTCAGCCTATGGTCTTCATTGGCTGCCTGAGAACAATGTCTACTGTGACCCGCTCTCAAACACTGTAGTTGTAGCTGAAGTCTGGAAGAGTTTGGTTTGTGTTGTCGACATGCTGAGAAGACGGTGTTTTCTGCACTGCGACAGCAAAACTACTTTGCATCTTGGATCTTATGAAACATCATTATAGACACTTGGAGTGAACTACTTTAAACATTCGAAGTGTGTGGTAAATGTCAAGCAGTCAGTTGAAGCTATGTTTGGCTATGTGAAATTTTAATATAGGACAGTTGTGAAAATTGAAAGGCCATTGAGTTTGTCTCTTGTTCAGTTTCTGAACTAGTTGGCTTGTGTTTGAGTTATAAAATCTCATAGTTAAGACTCAAGAGCCAGGAAGTTACTTTCTCCTCTCCTGATCATTTAAAGGGATAGTTTACAAAAAAAAAAGAATATTCTTTCATAATTTACTCACTTCCATGTCCTTCTAGACATCCCTAAAAAAAAAAAAAAAGGGTGTAGGATTTACTTTGAAACAAATAATTACGGAGAAACGTCAAGTACTGAATTAAATTAAACATGAAATTTTGTAGTAAAAAAAGTCTTTAATAGTATTTTCTTGTAAATAAAACAAAGATTATTGGTGTGGAACACCAAAGAAGATTGTGAGGAATACAAACAACATTGGACACAACTGGCTTTCAATGTACAGAAAAAAACTGTCAATTATTTTTTTTTTTTGTGAACTGTCCCTTGGAGGGTGACTGCCTCCCTTGTTGTTTTATAGATTTCTTTAATACTGCAGGTCTCATAACAATGACACATGTAATTCTGCGGAGAACAATGTAAATGTGAATGCGTTTCTTGAAATGATAAATGGTGTCACTGCTTTGGAGCCTGACTCTTTTGTTTATTGTTCTCAGTTCTTTGATCTCATTTAGCCATGTGGAAATGCTCTTGTGATCATTTTACACTTCATCTGGTGAGGTGTGCCTGTGACTATAGGTCTGCTGTTCTGTTGGATTATGTTTGATGAACGAGTTTAATATCGCTCGCGTGGGCCATGAGGAAATAGATTCTCTGTCAGAATCTATTCTTTTTGCAAGCTAAGAAGAATTGATGTAGGGGTCAGGGTGGGGTGTAAGAGAGTTCAGTTTCTGGCTGAATCACAATTGCAAACCTTATACTTCAAGTGAGCACCTAACCTAAAATAATTGATCTGTTCTGTGATTTAAGGGTCTTGGTTGACTTATTGGCATATATTTGTAGTAGGCACTTTCTACAAATACTTTTTCATGTTCCATGCCTCTTTTAAAGATTTAGAAGCGCAAATCCCAAGTTTCTTAACTATTAAGTTATTGTAAGAAAAAAAAAAAATCAAAGAAATGTATGGAAAGTTTATGGGAAAAAGATATTTTTCAGTAACTACAAACCACCAAACTACTGAGTGACCGCCTAATTTAGGCCTCATTTACTATTAATAAATATTGCAACCCCTTTACTCATTCATCTAAAATTTTGGTAACAAGGTTGCAAAATAAATACAGTATTTTTAAGTATTCAGTATTTGTATGTGCAGTACACTACCATTCAGAAGATTTTTTTTTTTTTTTTTTGTGAATCTATTTTATTTTATTTTTTTAAACAAGTCTCTTATGCTCACCAAGGCTGCATTTATTTGATAAGAAAAAAACTGTAAAAGCAGTAATATTGCAAAATACAATTTAAACTATGGTATCTATTTTTAAATATTTCTAAATGTAATTTATTCCTGTGCTGAATTTTCAGTCACGTGATCCTTCAGAAATCATTCTAATATGCTGATTTTGTGATCAAGAAACATTTCTTATTATTATCAATGTTGAAAAAACAGTTGTGCTGCTTAATATATTTTGTGGAAACTGTGATACATTTTTTTTTCAGGATTCTTTAATGAATAGAAAGTTCGAATGAACAGCATTTATTTGAAATGGAAATAGTTTGTAACATTATAAGTGTCTTTACTGTCACTTTTGAACAATTTAATGTGTCCTTGCTTGAATAAAAGTATTAATTTCTTTTAAAAAATTACCCCAAACTTTTTTTTTTTAGTTTCAGGCTCTTGTATACCCTGCTTTTGTATGCTATTCATGGAAAGAGCCAGCTAGTTGTTGCTGCTTAAGGGTGCCTTAATGTCTGTTGTTATGGTCAGAAACATTCATTCACAAGTATTTCCTGTTGTAAAAACCTGTTGGTTATTTTCCATTGTTTAAGGGTCAGCTGAGTTTTTATTATTCATTTCATTCAGTGTTCTCATTCTTTCATTCTTTCATGCTTTGATTCACTTTCAGTGGACGGTCTGGAAAAATCTTCTCTGGCCAACTGTGATGTGGTGGTGGGAAGCTCGCAGTCTCCTCAGCTGAAAGGAAAGGGAGGAAAGCTCTCTTCTCTGGGAAAGATCTTTAAACCTTGGAAATGGAGAAAGAAGAGGACCAGTGATAAGTTTCAGGACCTCTCCAAAGGTAAAAATCCCTATTTATTAATAGCATTTTGCTTAAATGTTTATGCTTGGCACAATACATCCAACTATGTATATTCAGGATGTAGTTACTGTATCTTATTGATACTTTTCTTGATGCTTCCTCACAACTTAAGTTACATCATCCAGCATGACATTCAAGTGGTGATTATGTTGGATGGATACGGTAGACATGGATCATAAAATTTATTACACACAACATATTGCAGCTGCTTGCACTTTTACTGAACTCTGTGAACCACAGTAACCATATAGTGGTCTTGATATAATGATATCTTAATATGTCATTCATATTTATAGTTCTGGAGAGGAAAATATCCACCAGGCAAACTCGAGAAGAGCTCATAAGAAAAGGTGTCCTTATTCCAGACCAAGGTGAGATTTTAAATAAATGAAGCGAATGTGATACTACCGAGCTGTTTTCTGTGATATTAAAGGGATGACTCATTAGAATTATTAGATTATTTATTTGTCTAAATTGATTTGTAATACACTGTAAAGGCAGTTCCCTGCAGCAACCCATGTGGAAATGACGTTTAATGGTGAAATGAGCATGTGTGAAGTGGTGCTGGTGGGTTATCGGATGCGATCTTTAACCACTGGTACCACCACCACCTACAGTAGGAGAAAAATTCATTATCATAGCCACAGTTACCATAAACAAATGAGAAGCACAGGGAGCTTTAGCAATTAAAGATAATTAATTTGTTCTAATCTTTTCCATTAAATAGCTGTCATTGATGTTATCTATATCTATATAATAAAAGCTAAGAACTTCCTGGACTTGCTGTTCACACACATCCAAAATAATGAAATTGACTTCCTCTACATGTGAGAACAGCAGAATCCTTCCCAATCTTCAGGCTCAGAGCAAAGTCTTTCATAAATACTTTTATGTGTAGTGCTTTTGAGTCCGATCTATTGAGCTCTCTGTCTTGCATGGGTAACCCAAAGCACGTTTTGTAAAAACATATGAGAATGACTTAAATGTAAATGTAAGAAAATTGTGTTTTTACTGAATAACAGGCATGGCGTCTTGGTTCCATGATAACCGAGCCATGTTTGCCTATCTTTAGATGATCCTTTGAACACAGAGACCTTGAATGGTCATGCAGTGCCCAGTGGAGTTACTGAAAAGGTCAAAGTGGACATTGAAACACCAGAACTGGTCCCTGAAGAAAAAGCTGACTTGGCGGCAGTGGCAGAGGACCCAGAAGGTACAGTTTTCTATTTAATCCAGCAAAACTGGGTGTTACGTCCCCTGGTGGCATAGAGGTATGAGGAAGACGCACATAATAAAATTTAAACACAACCTATAATCTTGGTCTCTGGGGAGTACTGTGGGTGAGTGACACACGGACAATCAACGTGACAAAAAGTGGTTTGCTTTATTTACAAAAAGAATATAAATTTACACAAATGGAAACACCAACCAAAAATCCCTATTTACAGCTATATACAAAGAAAAGAAATTATAATAAATTGAAACAAGCCACAGAGAAAAAGAAAATGAGCGGCGCTAAACAAACGAAAAAAAAACAAAACCAAAACATTCACTAACTAATTCCCCCACCCTCTAAACTAACTGAAAACAAAACCAGAAAATAAAGAAATCTTCGGCGTTCACGCCATAACTAAAGCTTCACTACCTATCAGAACAAAACTTACACAAGGTTGCACCCGCTCCTTCCCTAGTGTGTCTAAACAGAGTCAATCCTGCATGTTTGTAAGATGTAAGTCACGTGACATACTTTCCTTTTCTTTAACTCCGGGCTGAGGAAGTTTTTAGTTCAGATAAGACGTTCTCTGTATCAAACACCACAAACAATCAAGCAAGCAAGCGAACCACCACTAATCAGCAGCATTAAACAAATGGCACAGCCAGCGAACACTCCAAGCTCCCTCCTCTTCCGTTCTCCACGGTGTCTTTTATCCTGAACCTGTTAACCCGTTGACTCATCATGATGGACAGATTTCTTGACCAATCACAGCACCTAAAACAGAGAGACAGCAGAGAGCGGAAAAACAGGAAGAAACCAATAACAAATAACAAAAGGGGAGGGGACAACAATCTTAACACGTAACACTGGGCAAAATAAACATGGTTGAATCTTCAACATGTCTAACCATACCGATAATGTTTTTTTTATGTTTTAAGCTCAAGCCACTAATGAGTAAAAATATTTAGTCTAACTGAAGGTCCTTTCACTGTAGGGGTGGGCGATATGACAAAAATATCATATCACGATTTTTTTTTCAGGAAAATCACGATTCACGATTTTTATCACGATTCTTCATGTTGTTTTTACTATTTTGCAAGTGACTGAGCATTACAGCCAAACTAATTTCCCTATTTTAAAAACAAAGCCTTACAAAATAACAAAATATAAAATAAAATTAAAAATGGCAGACATTTAGGCCAAAGTGGCAAAAATAAAAATCTTTGTCATTGTTTTTTGTTATTTGTTATTATTTGTTATTAATTTTATCTTTGTTATTAAAAAAGAAGAAAAACATAGGCTACACATTATACAAATGAAATTAATAAAATGATTTATTTTTTCAGCTACAGTAGGTGTATTTAACAGTAGCATGCAAGTAAAAAATTGAAATAATGAACTTTTGTGGATTGAAGTGTCCCGTGAATATTACTCTACCGCTGCGTTAAAATGTGATGTGAATGTACGTCACGTTGAACAGTATGCTGAGACGGAGGCACTGGAACTGCAACTGATAGAAAGCACTGTAGCACGATACTACGATATTTCTTCATAAGCAGATCATGGAGACATTTTAATCGTCCACGATCAAAAATCGTTATATCGCACACCCCTATTTCACAGCATGCTTATATGTTGTTGCTTTGTGAGATTTCTTCACAGTATTTTGTTGCAGTTTAATTTCTGCACATCACACCATCCATATCATTTCATATGTCATTGTGGCTGAACACCAACGTGTGTACAAAGAGCATTGTATCAAAATGGGTTGATAAAGACTACTGCAGTCTGTCGGTCATAAGATGAAATGAACTGTTAATTAGAGGAAGTGTGAGCAGCTTTGGATCAACAGTTTTATCTTGTTCAGTGAAAATGTAAAAAAGTTTTTAATAAAGCGTACAAATGAAGTTATTTGTAGAATAAGGATATTTCCTGAGAAGGTTATTTCTATAATAGTTTGTTCCTCTACTATGCTTTTAATGAACATCTCTCGATTGTCTGAACTTCTCAGGAGGTGAGATGCCCACGAGTGTCTAATGTGCTGTATAGTTCAGCAGATTTGGTTTTGAAGCTATATTAAAACCTTTTTTAACAATAACATGATATGCTTTGTATTGAGAACATCCTTTAATGGGTAATGTGCCATTTAGACTGACATCATTTTGGATTTTTTTTATCATAAGCTGTGGGCAGAAGTTGTGAGCACATTCATGAGATGTGCAAGAGAAACGTCAACACTATTATATTTTTATAATTTCAGTCTCTTTTAATGTTCTACAACAATTCTGTAATTGTTTCCAACACTTTTTCTCCCATCGGTGGGTTAATCTTGGAGAAGCTGTAGGGAATAGATGCAGTAAAGCATTAAGCCACTTGAGGCGTTTCCGCTATGTGGAAGAACACCCATTATAAACCGCTTTTATAAAACTTCACCAACAGCATTAGACCAATGTTTAATAAATAGTTGAATAAATCAGTTAAATTAATTATTATAACACACACACTCACACAAAGTCGGTAAGATGATTTTGAAAGATGTCTTTTTCTTATGCTCACCAAGGCTGCATTTATTTAATTTAAAATAACTCTCTTTTGTAATTTATTCCTGTCATTACTTCAGTCTTCAGTGTCACATGATCCTTCAGAAATCATTCTAATATGCTGATTTGGTGCTCAATAAACATTTCTTATTATCAATGTTGAAAACAGTAGTGCTGCTTAATATTTCTGGATTGTTTGATGAATGTAAAGTTCAAAAGAACAGCATTTATTTGCAATAGAATACTCTTGTAACAATGTAAAAGTCTTTACTGTCACTTTTGATCAATTTATTGCATCCTTACTGAATAAAATTGTCATTATATATGACAGACAATATATATCATTTGTCAGCCAATTAATATAGTTCATAAGACTTGCAGTAGGCTCTTCACTGTCTCTACTTGATGCAATATTATAGAATTGTGTGGTCATATTTGTGTTAAAAATGGCTTAGAATGTAGCTTATCCAATTAGACTTTAAAGCTAAATGCTCTATTTATACTGTTTGACTATGTGCTGACATGATCTCATAGCTGTGTTATGAGGGCCCTCTGATTCAGTAACAGTTTAGGGTGCTCTGCTCCTCTGTGCTCCTGTAGAGGGGAATGACAGCAAGCGCAGCCCAAAGGCCAGTGAGTCAGCCGCTCCAAAAACCCCTACTAAAAAACACCAGACCACACTCCCAAAAACCTCTGGTGAGGCCACAAACTCAGGCGTGAAGAAAGGGGGCCAAGCAGGGGGTAAAAAGGTAACCAAGACCAATAAGCAGGTCTCCGCTCCTCCACCCAAACAAACCACCCGAACTGCCACTCGTGGCAATGGTGAGTACACGTTTCAGTGGTGTGAATAGAGCATCGTGATTGCATGTGTGGGGAACAAGCTCTGCATGAAGGGGTCCTGTTTGCATCTCTTTCCCCCTGACCAGTCACGCTGAGAACCAACTTGGTCTTCGCAAAAAAAAAAAAAAAAAAAATCTGCAAAATCTATCTGCATTTGTTTGAGAATGGGCAAATGTGCAGTTTACTAGTTACATGTTTTAATAACTAGTTTGGGTTTATGTGTTCCAGTACTGTGCAAAGTGGTATCCTGACTCATTTGTGACCCAGTATGGTTTTCTTAATTGTTATTCTGCTTGCATTACATGTCTACTGTCTCATCGTTAAACGTATTATAATCTTTTATTGATGTTTGTCTTTGTGTCTGAACACAATGGTATAATAAATGTGCTGCATTTTGCATGCAACCAGGACTTTGTGCATGCACACCACACTTACGTAATTGTGTATAAATAGGGGCTCATTGTTCCACACTGTGCTGTTCCTTTATCCTTTTACCTGTCCATTGTGTCCCATCATTGACAGCTTCCTCTTTTAACTGAAGAACGTTTTTATTGATTTATTAGTTATTCATTCATAATATTATACGTATGTTCATTTTTCTTTGTTACTTTTGAATACACAACTATATGTGAGAACCCCAGAGTATTTGTTTTATAGTTTTATAGTGTTTTGAACTTCCTGGCTCTTGTGAATGTCAAACTAAACTCAGCAGTGACAGTGCAGTGACCTTCACATAGGAACCTGCATGTGAACATAAACCATCTGATTTTATCTTTTAGTTCTGTCATTATGTCTTAGTAAAAGTAATCAGTTTCTGTTCTCAGAAAAACTATTTAAAACACTGCCATTGTTTTTGGTGTAGCCATTAACTTATCGTTTCATGATCTCTAATTATCTAATTTCCCTGAATTTCTTCATAGCAAAAGCTACGAATCCTAAGAAAACTGCGGGCACATCCAAGAGTTCCACTCAGGCCTCAGGTCAGTCATCTTCATCGACCTGCTCGAAGACCCCAAAGAACAACAACTCAGAACTAACAACAGCACAAGCCAAGTCTGCCAAGAAAACCGCCCCCTCCAGGTCCCCGCGGCCCCCTTCCAAAACCCCGTCCGAGACTGTGGAAAGCTCCTCTAAAAAGGATCAAAGGAAAAAAGAATTAACTTCAAATGTTAATGAGAAGGCAGAGGAGAAATCTCAGGATGGGAAGGGTGCCGATCAACTTTCCGAGTCCTCTGCCGAGATGGACAAAAGACAGCCTCATGTTAACCAAGCCACAGAGGAAACATCTTTCACTGGATCCTCAAATGAACTTTCCTCAGACACTTTAGGTGAACCTGTGAGCACAGAGAGCGAGGAAGAGAAAAAGAGGGCAGACCAGACACAAAGGTCAGTTGTCATTTTTAATGTATATGTTTAATATCACTTTATAATCTGTATTCTTCTAATGTTGTGCTTTTAATATTGATTTATATAGCACATGTGCATGTCAATATATTTCCCCTAAAGATAAGTCACGCTGTGTCATCCTCCAATCAGACATTTAATGAGATCGGGGTTAACTTACTATAATGTACCATTCAAGTGTTATTTTTAGAATTTATGTGCATCTTGCCATTTCCATCCAGCGTGTTTTTTTTTTTTTTTTTTTGCGCAATATTCCAAAATAGGTGGATGGAAATGTAGCTAATGTCACATGATCCTTTAACAATCATTGTAATATGCTGATTTGTTGCTCAAGAAACGTTGTATCCTATAATCAATATTGAAAACTGCTGTGCTGCTTAATATTTTTGTGGAAAGCATGATATTTTTTTTTTTTTTTTTTCCAGGATTTTTTGATAAATAGAAAGTTCAAAAGAACAGCATTTATTGGAAATGTGTTTGGTAACAATTTAAAGGCATTTGCAGTCGTTTTTTGATCAAATTAATGGATCCTTACTGAATGATATTATTCATTTCTTTCAGAAAAACAAAAACAATACATACTGACTCCAAACTTTTGACTGGTAGGGCAACTGTTTCTGCAATGTAACTTCAGGCTAAAGCATTGTTCTTCATTTTCAGTTGTGCAGTAATTTTGTAGTTTGCCAAAATGGTTTTGTAACCAATATTTCGTAAGACATCAAATAGACTGATCTTGTAACTTGTGTGATAGGAAATGTGGTTAGTAATAAAGTTTTAGTAATATTGTAAGTTGTCTAGTTTGGAACATTATCACATGATTATATGTGGGGCCGTTTCTGATTTTGTTTTTGGATCTCGACTTTTTTTTTTTTTTTTTTAGCCAGACCTACAGCATTGCAGCAATACAACCGTGCTGAAGGTGTTATATCAAAATGAATCAACAGGACAGTTTGTCAACCTTGTGCTACTTAAAATGTATAGTAAAAAAAAAAGAGTGATCTCTGAAGCGCAGCAATCAACTCTTGATCTTCTCACATGTGTAGTGGCCATTTCTTAAAGACACAGCAGCCAAAACACACCACTTAGTTTAAACAGTCAGAGAGGTGAGAGAAAATGGTCATGACAGGGTCAAACATTGACTCTCTTTGCACAAAATCTTTACTAACACTATAAATGGACATCAAGTAAAAATATTCATTTTAAAAATGATGTATGACCTTGATCTTGAACATGTTGTCCTCTTTCCCTTATTTGATTACGTAAACTGATTTTGATAACGGCTCATCCTAATGAATATTTTGGGTAGATTAAATTAGTGTTTTGCTTGGCCTTTTTTAGGATTGTTGGGACTGAAGAGGGAGAGAGACAACAAACTGTCAATGTGGAAAGCCCAGAGGTGACCATCATTCCTGACTCCATTCGAGAAAGCCAGGCCAGCGACTCTGATTCAGATGGACCTATACTCTACAAGGACGAAGAAGAGGAGGATGAAGATGATGAGTATACCTCTAGTACGTGTTCAAGTCTAGTTGTTTAAACCCCTTGTTTCTCTACATTTTTCTGTCCAATATAAAAAATGGAGCCAAATTAAAATTATGTAACTGAAAAGCTTGAAATAATCCACTTTTCTGGATATCCTTGGAGAGTATTCTTACTGTATGTGTAATCAGCCTGTTTATGTATAATCAACACAGCATGTAGCACAAGTACAGGCGATACATTTCTTGGAGGTTTTTATTCTTGGAATCTGCATTTTAGAAGTTTATCTTGTAACTTCAAAGAATTTTGGCAAAGCTGTGGTCCAAGCCTTTAGTTTGTCAAACTGGAAAAACATGCTGTCTCTAGTCAGTGTTACTTTCTGACATGCTGGTTACTCTGCAGACTTTGCTGCCAGTGCACAATGCACAGCACATTCCTGCAAAGTCTGACGCCTGTTTCTCATTTTCTGTTCTTTTCACACTGCAATCTGAAGATGTTTCACTGGTGTCAGAATGCAAATGTCTTAAGTTTATTCTAGGGTTGCACTGGTACTGAAGCTGTCTGATGTAGATGAGCCGATTAGAATGTTCATATCAGGGCTGATAACTGATAAATGTCCAGTATTGATATTCTTTACCATTTTCTCTAAATAAATGAAAAAATATATATATTCAGTACTGTGCAAAAGTCTGCCACCAACAGCTTTGTTGTTTTAGCAATGTTGTAATGACCATCCATGTTTATTTTTTCGCTCTCTTTATTAAGATACAAACAGAAAGTAAAGGAAATATGTACACAAAATGTAAAATAATTTAGAACAAAATGGCTTCTGTAAGCAGAAAACAGTATTTAGTGTGACCTCCTGGACTTCTTCCAGTTACTCAAAGAAGAAACTCTGAGAAACTTCTCATCATATTTTGAAAGATTTCTTGGCCTTCCAGTCCTTTTCCATCCCATTTAGGTTTAAGAAAGCCAGGTTCCTGCTATTGTTCAAGTGTAAAGGGTGGTCACTAAATACTTGCCACTTTAACCTATAGAAGCTGTTTTTTTTCTGATTTTTTTATTTATTTATTTATTTTTCTGATTTTTAATACTGCATACAAATTTCCTGTAATTTTCTAGTTATATTCTAATAAAGAGACTGAGAAATAATTATATTTGGTCACTATACCATTGCTAAAACAACATCTATTGGTGGCCTAAGACTTTTGCACAGTACTGTATATTTTTAAAAATCAATCATTTTAAATGCTACAATTGAATTAGGAATCACAACATTATAATGCACAATATGAAAAAGTGTGATTTTGAGATTTGATAAAGATTACATTAAACATTCATACTAAATTTTGTGTTTTTAAAGAAAAACTTTAAAGTCGGCATGAAATGGAAGTTGTGATAGTCTTTTCTTCCCTATTGTGTATTGTGACGAGATTATTTATAATGGTGCATTTTTCTAGAAAAACAAAATAAGAATTAGAGCCCGACCGATATGGGTTTTTGGGGGCCGGGGCCGATGCTGATACAGATATTAGGAAGTCAAAAAAAGTCTGATATCGATATATCGGCCGATATTCTTTGTGTATATTATAGTTCAGTACCAGTCAAAAGTTTGGACACACTTCCCATTTGTGTGTCCAAACTTTTGACTGGTACTGTATATTGAATACCATATATTTTCATAAACACATTTTTTGTAATGGTCACTCAAATGTGGTGATCAAACACTTATACTGACGTGATAGATGTGTAATGAAGGCAGGGTATTTAACAATAAACCTTATTATCCAAAATAAGCCTGGCATCAGTGCACTGAACAGTAAACTTCACTTATTATAAATAACTTTACAACACAAATAGAACTATATATATATATATATATATATATATATATATATATATATATATATATATATATATATATATATATATATATATATATATATATATATATATATAAAATATATATAACTTGAATTAAGAAATTAAACAAGGTAACTGTGTAGGGCAAGCAAGCTACTGCCAATCCAACAGGGGCAGGTTTATGCAGTCAATGGCTTATTGTCTGGTAATCAAATGAACATGCAGAACATGAGGATCATATTTAAATTGTCTTTTTGCAATTTAATATCCACAGACACTAGTCTACATCGCGATTTGATTTAAGTGTTCTGACCCGTTTTTTATTTATTCATCAAAAATATGATATTCTGTGTTATACAGTAAAATCCGTTTTATGACTGGATTCCGTGATTTAGTCCGCGTTTTCTGCATCGTGGAAATCCTACTAATGTAGCAAATGAGTATGATAAGCTCATTGTAAGAGTAAAAGATGGGGACATGTTTATTTACTTTATATCAGCGCATTTCACCAACTAGGTGACAACGTAGCGTTAAATCACCATTCAGCAGATTCAAGCCACCACTGCACCGTGGTCTACTGGACTACAGAAAGATACTAACTTTTCAATCTGCTACGTTAACTGACTGTACTGACAAACTATGCTAATTTAGGATATGTAATGTGAGCGATGTGATATGCATGAGCAACATGGCAGTTTTAAGGGACGGGGCTAATGTTATATTGGATGGACTTATATTGAAAAAGGAAACTTATGGGAGGGGTCATTGTTTATTAACTTTACAGTAAGTTATGTATTTCACAAACTAGTTAGCAACTTACCGTTAAGACAACGCTTTGACTCATGTGAAGACACCGCTTGACTGCTTGCCGCTGCCCGAACAAGAGACCTCTTTACTGAAGTGAAAGGGTTGGCTGGTGCCAGTAACAAACAATGGCGTGCGCTCTGCTGGACAAACTACGTAATCACACCATTTACAACCATTTTATCGGCCGATAAAATCGGCAAAACGATATATCGGTCGGGCTCTAATAAGAATGGTCAGTTTTGATTTAATGGTGACTAAGGTGCTTTCACACTTATTTTTGGTGCGCACCTAGTTCAACTGACGACAGAGTTCGGTTTGTTTGGATGATGTGAACACTGTTTTCCAAACTCAGTTGCACAACCATGAACCGTACCCGAGTTCACATAAAAAGTTTTACTGTGATGGTTAATGGTTAATATGAACTCCAGTGCGGTTCGCTGTCGATATGAACACAATTGTACTAAATTGCAGAAGTGTTGATGATACATTTTTTTTAAAAAACAACTCTGATGCCAATCAATACCCAATATGCTACCAATATATCATGCATCTCTAGTTTATTGTTAAGTTTTCTTTTTATAGGTTCCCTTGCCAGCAAAATTAGACGCAGGGACACACTTGCTATCAAACTTGGCAACAGGCCCAGCAAGAAGGAGCTAGAAGAGAAAAACATTCTCCCACGGACCTCAGAGATGGAGCGACAGGAGCTATGGCAGCAGATCGGCTGTAAACTAGTGAGGTACTCTAAACCATCCTGATCTGTTACTGCTAATATATTGGATACTAGCATTGACAATTTAGTCAGAAGTTTGGACTGAATTTTTGTTGGTCATAATCTTGTTTTGTAGATGAGTATAAATTGGGCACCTATGAATTTCTTTACAAAACACAAGCTAAAGATTCATCAATAGTCTCTGTGGTTCCTCCCAGACTGACTCTTGTTTTCCTCATCCCATAGACGGCTGAGTCAAAGGCCCACCACAGAAGAGCTCGAACAGCGAAATATTCTGAAGCGTATGTCTCCTGTCACTATCTCATTTACATAGTTTGTTGACAGTTGCTTTGTTTGGGATGCCCTGGGCTCCACTGTTTGTTCTTGCTTATTGCTGCCTCCGATGTTGGAGACACGTTCATTGAGTCACAGGCGTGCCTGTGTGTCTCTGTCCCTGTGTGATTTAATTGATGAAGACTAGGAATGTGATGGAGCTTAAACAAGCTGTAAGCTATATGCTGACTAACAAAGAGGTGTAAACAATTCATCAAAGAGTTGCCTAAAGCTCACTGCTTACCTGAGATATAATTCATCTTAGCTGCAAAATCCCATAAAGGGCTTGAATGTCTCAAATCTAGAGTTGTAATGTATAAATCAGTATATTAGTTTGAAGTAAAAGTAAGCTACGTTATTAAAAAAGATATTGATAACTGAAAATATCATAAGAGTATAATGTCACTTTGAATTGTTAGGTTAACTTAATCATCATCAACAACAACAGCAAGTTTCCAGACCATTTAAAGCAATTGGTCAGCATAGGATAGATAAGGAATCTTCAAGCAATTCTCATGGTCCCATGACATATTCAGTATTTGGCCAGTGTTACACAAACGTATTTTGGTTTCATTTTAGACCATCATTTACTGTTATGCTAAGCTGGGTTTCACTGCACTCTGATCACTTACTGACAAGAAGGGCTAAATATCAACATTGTTGGATACATGTCATTTAGTCTTGAATGACCTTGGTTGTGCTAAAATGGAAAGTTATATTCTCTGTTTTGCAATAATTGTCAAATATTTAATATTTTAAATTCAGAGTAAATATTGGATCATTGGATTGGATAAAAACTAACAAAATAATCTTTCTTATATCCCTTTAGAGAAAAATGAGGAAGAAGAACAAGAGGCCAAGAAGGAGATTAAAAGAAGACTGTCCCGAAAGGTACAACCTTCTGCAGTCGACCTGTTTTCTTTGATACCGTCAAATTATCATAATTTGTTTAATGTATCAGAAATATATGGAGAGCCATTTCCGCCACATAAGAAATAAAATCTTGTTTTGGTAAATCATAATTATGGGATAAGTTCAAAATTATGATAACCATGACAATTTTCTGTCCTTTTTTCCTATCTATTAATTTTATATATAGTATATTATTATATATATAGTGTGTATATATATATATATATATATATATATATATATATATATATATATATATATATATATATAGTGTATTCATAATAATATATAATTATGAATTAGTATGTCATAATTTCAATTTGTCATAATTGTAATTTACCAAAGCATGATTTTTTTTTCCTCATGTGGCTGAAATGAGCTTGCATAGAAATGTCAGATATTGAAAGAATACGGGTATACATTTTAATTTATTGCTCTAATTACAAATAACGTAACCTGTTACCTCAGCATAATGCTGCTTGAAGTTATGAATCATTAATCAAAATCATCACTGTGACATCATCTAATGGAAAATGGGGGATTGTGGGACATTGCACCCTCTGCTGGCCTTACAAGGAAGTAAAATGAAAAAAAGTAAAATATGAGTCTAGTATCTCAATAAATCACTTTTAAGAACAGGATATCAATTTGACTAATGACATTTTGGCAGTGTACTTGTGCTTGAATTTAGTATTTAATATTTTAAGATGTTCCTCTGCTATTGCGAAATTAGTCAATTTGATCATGTCTGCTAACTCTTAATTGCAATGTATGAGGTGTTGTAGGGAGTAAGAAAGAGATTTACATTCCTGATGTGTTGTAGAAGTGGTGGCTGGAAGTCTGGCCATTTTAATTAGGGCCTTCTAATTTAGTATGCTTTTAATGCCCTATGTAATTGAGAGAATCAGGGCAGAGAATTTAAATGGGCTGATAGACCAGATCTATAAATTGGATCAATAGTCATTTACAGAGATTTTCTCAAAATTGACCTGTTCTAGCTGAAACTGCAACAATGGACAGTGCTTTTTAGACAAATGACTGCAGGTATAGAAACCACTTCTAAATATTTTCACTTTCAAAGTTAGTCACATCCAACATTACCTGCTTCATTATCAAAGATGACATTTTGTATGACATTCATTGTTTCACGCACTTAAGGTATTGCTTAGGCTCGAAGGAATATGTTTAAATCGTATTGAAGGTGACTGCATATATATTAAAAGGTGACTTAAGGAATTGCTCTGTCTGTAGCTCAGCGTCCGGCCCACAGTGGCAGAGCTGGTGGCACGCAGAATTTTGCGGTTCAATGAATATGTGGAGGTCACAGATGCAAAAGACTATGATCGGCGTGCTGACAAGCCCTGGACCAGGTTGACCCCTGCAGACAAAGTAAGAAATTCCTCTCTCTTACTGTTGCTTTAAATTGTGCTGTGCTGCATGAAATTGTAAAGGATCATACAGTGGTGGTCAGAATTATTGGCACCCTTGGTAAATATGATCAAAGATGACTATAAAAATAAATCTGCATTGTTTATCCTTTTGATCTTTAATTCATAAAATTAGCAAAAAACTAACCTTTCATTGAAGGAAAAGAATTGAAAATGGGGGGAAAATCACATTATGAAATAAATGTTTTTCTCCAAAACACATTGGCCACAATTATTGGCACCCTTTTATTCAATACTTTTTGCAACCTCCTTTTGCCAAGATAACAGCTCTGAGTCTTCACCTATAATGCCTGATGAGTTTGGAGAACACCTGACAAGAGATCAGAGATCATTCCTTCATGTAGAATCTCTACAGATCCTTCAGATTCCCAGCTCCATGTTGGTGCTTCTTCTCTTCAGTTCACTCCACTCATTTTCTTTAGGGTTCAGGTCAGGGGACTGGGACGGCCATGGCAGAAGCTTCATTTTGTGCTCAGTGACACATTTTTGTGTTGGTTTTGATGTTTGTTTTGGATCATTGTCCTGATGGAAGATCCAACCACGGCCCATTATAAGATTTCTAGCAGAAGTAGTCAGGTTTTGTTTTATTATCTGTTGGTATTTGATAGAATCCATGATACCATGTATCTGAACAAGATGTCCAGGACCTCCAGCAGAAAAATAGGCCCACGCCATTAAAGATTCAGCATTATATTTAACCGTGGGCATGAGGTACTTTTATCCATGTGTGCACCAAACCCATCTGGTGGGTTTGCTGCAAAAAAGCTCTTTTTTTTAGTTTCATCTGACCATAGAAGCCGGTCCCGTTTGAAGTTCCAGTCTTGTCTGACAACTGAATATGCTGGAGATTGTTTCTGGATGAGAGCATTTGAGAGGATTTTTCTTGAAACCCTCCCGAAGAACTTGTGGGGATGTAGGTGCTGTTTGATAATTTTTATTTTTTATTTTTTTTTAAGCTTTCTGAGACTCAAGACTCAACTAATCTCTGCAGTTCTCCAGCTGTGATCCTTGGAGAGTCTTTGGCCACTCAAACTCTCCTCCTCACCGCACATTAGGACGATTTAGACATAGGTCCTCTTCCACACAGATTTGTAACATCTTTAGTTGATTGGAACTTCTTAATTATTGCCCTGATAGTGGAAATGGGGATTTTCAATGCTTTAGCTATTTTCTTACAGCCACTTTCTATTTTGTGAAGCTCAACAATCCTTTGCTGCACATCAGAACTATATTCTTTGGTTTTACTCATTGTGATGAATGATTAAGGAATTTGGCTTTTGTGTTTCCTCATGTTTTTACTCCTGTGGAACAGGAAGTCATGGCTGGACAATTTCATGTTCATGATCACCCTGGTGTGCTAAAAAAAAATGTAAATATGAATGGGAATATACTTCAGAGATATTTACTCATAACTTTACTCTAGGCATGCCAATAATTTTGGCCAACACTTTTCCTTCAATGAAAGGTTAGTTTTTTGCTAATTTTATGAGTTAAAGATCAAAAGGATAAACAATGCAGATTTATTTTTATAGCCATCTTTGATCATATTTACCAAGGGTAAATTCATTGTTTGTTCATGTTAGTTCACAGCGCATTAACTAATGTTAACAAATACAACTTTTGATGTTAATAATGTATTCTTGATGTTATCATTAAGTCTAATAGATGCTGTTGAAGTATAGTTCATTCTTAGTTCATATTAACTAAAGAAACCTTATTTTTAAGAGTTTCCAATCTTTTAGATGACTTTTACCTATTTCAAAGCACAAATGCATTAATAGTTCTCCCAAAATGAAAATAGTTAGATCTAAAAAAAAATAGGAAATTCTGTAAATATTTACCCTCATTCTAAACCCGTTATCTGCTGTAATCTTTGTTGTTGTTGAACATAGTTTTATGGATTTTTAGTGCTTTTATAAGCCAGAACTTATTTTGTCTTTTTTTGGAACTTTGAAAGCCCCTGTCTCTGTTAACTGTTGTTTTATGGACAAAATCTACATGAAAATTTTTGAAAAAAATATATTTTGTGTTCCAACGTAAATAATGACACACACTTTCATTCTATACAACTATTCCTTTATGATTTATGAGTAAAAAACATGCCCAACACATTTATTACCGGTCTATAATATTGTTAAATGCATAGTTTATATTATATTGGAAAATCTATTGCCCTTTGTAAGGTCACTGATGCCATCTACTGGGCATGTGACTGGTGCATTTAAATATGGTAATTAACAAATACTTGTGTGGTCAATAGTTCATTATAATTAACAGTGCTGTTTTAACAGTGAACATAAAACATTATATTAACATTGTATAATTATAATGTGACTATTGCAGTTTTTATAAATATACATTACCTATCAAAAGTTTGAAGGTTTTTTTTCATACGTTTGATAGTTTTTAGTAAGGACATATTAAATTGATCAGTCACTGTAAAAACATTTATAATGTTTCAAAAGATTTCTATTTCAAATACAAATAAATGTTGTTCTTTTGAACTTTCTATTCATCAAAGAATCGTAAAAAATATATATATCACGGTTTCCACAAAAATATTAAGGAGCACAACTGTTTTAAACATTAATCACATCATCACTAATGGCTTTTTTTTTTCTTGTCACAGGCTGCTATACGTAAAGAACTTAATGAATTTAAAAGCAAAGAAATGGAAGTCCATGAAGAAAGCAAACAGTTTACCAGGTATGTTTGTGTACTAGCAACTTGATCAGGAGGATGAAAGGTTATTGGCTATGTTCAAGTTCAGGGAAGAAGGAGGTGGAGTTTAAACGTAAATTGTAACATTAATCGTAAAATATGCATAAAGAACAAAACGAAAGGAGCAGCAGCGGCCAACTGCGAGATATATTAGTATAATAAAAACGGCAATGTAAAATGTTCCAGGCTCTTGGCCCAGCCCTGCTTAATACAACAGTAACGTTAATAAAACTTTAATACATTAGCTCATCCATGAACACAATTTTTGCCCGAGTCCCATCGGATTGCTTTCCGTCGGCTGTGGAGATAAAGACAACTCCCATGATTTCACGCTCAAGTGGCATCATTAAAGGGATAGTTCACCCAAATCTGAAATTTCTGTCATTAAATACTCACCCTCGGAACACAAATGAAGATATTTTTGATGAAATCAAGGGTTTCTGAAGCACACATAGGCTGCAACGTCAGTGCACCTTTTGAGGTCCAGAAAGGTAGTAAAGACATTGTTAAAATAGTCAAAGTGACTACAGTGGTTCAACCTTAATGTTATGAAACGACGAAAATACTTTTGTGCACAAAAACAAAACAAAAACAACGACTTTATTTATTTTTGGATGTAAACACAGAAGCCTGCACTGCGTTCACTACGTCAACTGCGTAAGACAACCGTTCAGATTGTTAAATAAAGTTATTTTTGTTTTGTTTTTGTGCACAAAAAGTATTCTCATCGCTTCATAACATTAAGGTGTAACCACTGTAGTCACATGGACTATTTTAACGATGTCTTTCTGGACCTCATAAGGTGTAATGACGTTGCTGCCTATGTGTGGTTCAGAAACCCTTGGATTTCATCAAAAATATCTTAATTTGTGTTCCGAAGATGAACGAAGGTCTTACGGGTTTGGGACTACATGAGGGTGAGTACTTAATTACAGAAATTTTAATTTTTGAATGAACTAGCCCTTTAAGCTACGCCATTGTAATTGTTTTGAATAAACAACCTCTAGTGGTGATACTTACATATTGTGCCTTTAAAGGGATAGTTTACTCAAAAAAAAAAAAAAAAGAAAGAAAAGAAAAGAAAAGAAAATTGTCAGCTTTTACTGACTCTGATGTTGTTCCAAACCTGTATGTATTTTTTTTCTTCTTCTAATTAACATAAAAGAAGATATTTTGAAGAATGTTGATAACCAAACAGTTTCAGTTGCCATTGACTTATATTGTATGGACAAAAAAATACAATGAATGTCAATGGGAACTCTAAATATTGCTCAGATCTGTTCTGTGCCCTGTCTGCTGGCATGGCTACTAAACTAGCGTCTGCTGTCTCTGTTTTGTGGCAGGTTTCATCGGCCCTGAGGCGGTGCCTGGTGGAGGGAGTGCTGGACGGCCGCTGATACGAGGCTCTCTCTTCCTGTCTCTTCGCCATGCTTCCTGCCGTGAGGCTAACAGACTGGCTCCCTGCGGCAGCCGGCTCTTCTCTGGCACCGGCTGCACTTTGGTTATCGCTTTCAGCCACTAGGGGGCTACAGCGTGGCTAAAATGGGCCTGGAATGCAATTATGAACTGAAACGGAGAGAGAGAGAGAAAGAGAGGGACCTTCAAACAAGATAAAGCAATGCAATGGTTCTGACATGGTTTTTTTTTCATATCAGTAATGTTTTTGCACACACTAAGGACAAGACTTGCACTCTTTTAATTTAAAGTGTCCCTGATATTCTCTCAAGGTCCAGCACAACAGTGTAAAACATTGAGCGCGTGCAGTGACTCATCACATTGTTGTGTGCAGCTCTGAGGAATTTTTTTTTGTTGTATATATTACATATTTCTTGCTGTATTCGTGCAGAGTCCAGTAATATCTATGAATATCCATGCATGTGAAAAACATTTACATTTTATATGACTCATGTATCTGGTTCAATGTACATTGAATGGACATTGAGGTCCATTGCGATGTCCAGGTTTATTACTGCCATTATTCCTCTGTATCTAGATTAATATGTACCGTCCTCAGTATAATAGAATGTAATCAGATATATGTTGTGCCTTTACAGTGTTGTTTTGTTTTCCTCAAAAAAGTCTGATTACTTGATATACATGTGGTCATGTTGTAACATATCTTATATATAACTGCTGTTCAGGAATAGACTATCATCATATGTTTATGACATAATCCATGTTTATTTACCTTGCATTTTAGTTTCCTCCTAAACATTATCACAGTTTTCCCAAAATTCTAGGTAGTGTCTCATTGATTTGGCTTTTAGGTTGTACATAAATGTGGTGGGTTTTATTGAGTACAGTGGTGCCGAACACGTACAAGATGTGGCAAGCAATATAATGTAGTGAAACAATAGTTTTAACTCAAACTTGGAAAGGGCTTCTAGTCCATTATTTTAGTCCATTATAAAAATGTGTCAGTATTGCATTATTGCACATTTTGGTGCTCTATATAATGATTGTATGTCAAATGCAGAATTTGCTGGATGCTCACTTATGTCCAGCTTTTATATTTTGTTTGTTTTTTGTTCATGTAGTTAGAAATTGGGGAAGCTTTTAAATTATTTCAAATCAATTGTACAGTCTGTATGATATATGTGAATACATCCAGTATATTGCAGTATATATTCACTTGATTTCTTTCGCAGAGAAAACGCATTAACTTGTATTAAAATTCTAAATGTTTTTAGTTGTGAATTAGATTTTGATTGAACAGCTCTCGCATTTACATTAGAGAAATCGCCTTAATCACTACTAGACAATTTTAGATCACATTTATTTAGATTTCATCAATATTTAATCATGATAGAACCATTTAAGATGTTTTATTAAATGGATTAGTGGATTATAAATTATTGTACACATTTGAAATTCTCACATCTGCATTGCATAGTGAGAAATATTCATATTTAAAGTTTGTCTGTATATCTTGTCTTATCATGTTATGTTTTAAAGCAGTATCCATAACAAGCAAAATCTTACAGTAGATCTAATAGGGTCATATTTTCATTTTTTTAATTAAATTATGTCTTCAGTGTTGGAATCATTTTTAAGAATTATGTGGTGCTTCTTTTACCACATGCTACAAAATTTATTTTATAATTAAATTCCATTTAAATGTAATAGAGAACTGATCTTTGATCTGCACTTTTTTTGTTTTGACATTTTATAGCTTTAAACCATGTACATGTTCATATATATAACAAATTTATTAGACCACCTGTCATAATAAAGAAAAAACACAAATATTTTAGGAATCTGTCAAAAACTTGTTTAAAATTACAAGTTTTATTGTTATTTATTAGGCAAAAAACCTCAAACAACTAAATAGTCTTTATTCACACATAATAACCAAAAAATTATTTATTTTATTTTTATTTTGTGTGGCCTCCTTTGGCCTTGATGATAACTTGCATTCTTGCTGGCATTGTATGTATGTATTTTTCCACAGTCTCTGTTGTTATTGACTTACAAATAGTTTCTAGCTGTTCCCAAAGACTTGCTTTTGATGAAATTTTTGTGATTTATCTTTGAATCCATTAAATCCCAACAATAATTATATTTTAGCATTAGAAACACTACTGTGACTAAAGAGCTTACACATACTGGTGTGGATTAACCATTACAGAAACAAACAAACAAAAAAAAAAAATATATATATATATATATATATATATATTTTTTTTTTTTTTTAACGTGACACAAACCTGGTTGGTGGTCTAATAAATTTAAGCACTAGCTTAATGCCAGGTAGGTTTCTTCAAGCATCGTGGAGACGTTGCTGCAGTTCTTCTGGATTTCTTTTCTGTTTCTTCATGTAATTACAGACAGACTCGATGGTGGTGAGATCAGATCTCCATGTGGAGCACACCGGCTGTTGTCAGACTCCTTGTGCATACAAAAATTTCACTTGATCATTAAAATGAATGGAAAAAAGGAATGTTTTTGAAATGTAAACTGATATTTCCTACTGACACACTACAGCAAAATATATAAATAACTGGCTTTTTTTTTTTTTTTTTGGTAAAAATACTAAAGTGCCTAAGACTTTTGCACAGTATGAAAATGTAATATCTCTATTACATTTAAATAATCTCAGATCACTATTGCCTTATTTTGTGGTGCAGTCATTTTGCAGCAATGAGCATTCTAGTAAAACAAAACGAGAATTCCTAACAAGTAGTCGCTGTTTGGATTCAAATAGGCAAATAAGAGTCTATGATTTTGCAGTGATTATTATGTTTCTAGCATGTTCTATGTTTGTCAACAGTTCTTCTAACCCTAATTGATGGAATGTGTAGCTTTTCATTTCTTAAACAACCATGTAGGAAGACACATCATGGCCATATTCCAGGATGACAAAGCCAAGATTCATCAGGTTCAAATGGTGAAAGAATGGTTGGGAGCATGAAGAGTCATTTTCACACATGGATTGGCACCTCTGAGTCCAGACTTAAATTCGTTGAAAATCTTTGGGATGTGCTGGAGAAGACTTTACAGAGTATTGTGATGTTATATCCATCAAGAGGTGCATAAATTTTTGGTCAAGATCTTGTATTGACAATGCAAGAGTCAAGCACTCTGTAAAGTCTACTCCAGCACATCCCAAAGACTTTCAATGAATCAAAGATTCTATGATTGATATAACATGCTAGAAACAGAATAATCACTGCAATAGTGTACGTCTGCCAGTTGAAAGGCTAACTAGGTACAGAATGTGAAAGAATAAAAATTATTTTTAAATGTGAAGATGCATTGTAAAATAAGCTAATTTATTGTAGCTGTACTGGCATACAAATAAAGCCATTTTAATATGCATCTTTACTGGTTAGATTCCCACAGTAGGAGACATTATCCTGCAGTGGCCAGATTGTCGATATTAAGTCAAAATGATTGTATTAACATGTCATTATTGTAAATGATCAATCAAACGCTTGCTATTATTGTAAATACTGGATACTGTCCAGGAAATCTTTGTGCGTAAGAGGACTAAAGGAGTCAGCTGTGCTCCTGAACTGTTTTCCCAGTGACGCACTGCACAGTTGTGCACTGTGTATCATTGTACGTGTGTTTGCACACTAACTGTGGATCTGTAATGATTCCCCCCCCCCCCACAAATCATCCTTCTTTGAAGCATGTTAAAAGTACAGTAAATTACAAATACAATAGATAGTCTATTTATTGTAAGAAGAAATAAAACTGCCATACACATACAGAGCAAATATTGTATATGTCGGCTGGTCACACCTTTCCCATCAAGCCCTTTTAGACATGGCCAGCTCTGTCGTCATTGGCGCCAAGTGCACTCCATTTGATTTCATGCTTCTTTTAACTTGTTTTTCTTCTACAGTTGCTTGTGCCTCTAATCAGATGGTACTGGCATCTGTTCTTACATATTTAATGATAGATATGCTTATGTACTCATAGAAAATTATTTGAATGTAAACCTTTATGATCTTATATTGAATTACAGCATGACAGACAGATTTTTAAATTAATTGTGCATAAATGATTCGCTGGAGCAAAATGACCTTTAACGTAAAAGCACATTTAGGCACTGGTGCACATAACAAGCTGACTTAAGACTTAGCTAGCATGTGACAGCTCTTCCTCTGCTTATATAAACAGCTTTCAGCTGAAAATTATGGCTGTTTGAGATTTTACAATTAGGGATTTAGGTGATGGCTTTATGGTTGACTAAATGTAGCAATATAGCCACGTCCTTGAACACATGCTGTCAAGGTTAGTGTCAACCACTGAAGGACATTAATGTTTGCTCAATGGCTTTTTTGTCTGGTCCGCCCAGGTGCTATTTTCTCAGAGCAATGATTGAAAGTAGAGTTCAGGTTGTTAGTGTAGGAGGGCAATGTCTGACTGAAAGGGTTGTTTGTTCAATCCAAAAAAACTGACCATCTGCTCAACTGCAGCATTTTTATACAAAATTCCTTCTGTAGCATCTTTCTAGGACTTTCTGGACTCTTCAACAGCTTAATTCAGCATTATTCCTCATTTTAAAATAAAAATAGCTGTCTTTTCTTCAGCATGAGCACAACCGGTGATCTGCTGTGCCAGTATGTTATTCATGATCCTGACACTGCAGAAATGACTGTTTTAAGAATAACTCAAACTGTGGGGCCAGCTGGCGAGGATTTGCCCTGCTATGCTGGTGGCAACCGCTGACTGTCACGCTCGAAGACTGCAAATCTCTTATCAGCGAAGTCATGGTGATGCCAAATTTCCTCTGCGCTGATTCATCGGACACACATTGGAAAAATCCACTCCTTATTCAATTGATTTACTTGTAAATGGGCAATATACCAGCAAATCAAAGCAACTTTCCATATGTTTTAGTCTCATAATTGCAGTGTATATGTAAATGGATCTGATTTCACATTGAGAGTGAATTTAGACCAACCTATAGTAGGGGCTTTCATCATTTACAGACTTAAACTCACCCACTCATTAGCATTACTATATTATATAATACAGGTTAAGTATTCACAAAAAAAAAAAAAAAAAAAAAACATTTAAAAAAAAACTTGTGCTGACCCAGGCTGCACTTATTTAATTAAAAATACAGTAAAAACAGTAGTATTGTGAAATATTATTACAATTTAAAATAATGTTCCTATTTTAAAATATAATTTATTCCTGTGATGGCAAAGCTGAATTTTCAGCATCATTACTCCAGTCTTCAGTGTCACATGATCCTTCAGAAATCATTCTAATATGCCGATTTGCTGCTCAGGAAACATTTCTTATTATTAGCAATGTTAAAAACAGTTGTGCTGGTTAATATTTTTGTGAAAATTATGATACTTTTTTTTTTGGATTCTTTGAGGAAAGAGAAAGTTTAAAAAAAAAAAAAAAAAAAAAAAAAGGCATTAATTTGTGTTTACTGCCACTTTTGATCAGTTTTATGCATCCTTGCTAAATAAAAGTATTGATTTCTTAAACCTTTGTAATGATTATAATAAAAACTAATAATATTAAAATATTACAATCAATGAATGTGTGTTAGGGTATCAACTTTATTTTCTTAATACACTTTCAGTTCAACAACCTATACAAAATATCACAAAAAAAAAAAAATATCAGCATTAAAAAAAAAAAAGAAAAAAAAAAAAAAACATTTGCTGGTTCTCAAACAAGATGATTTAAAGAGCACCCACAACCCCCATGTGTCCAGGGTCTCTCTCTCTCTCTCTGATCTCTCAGCGCATCGCTCAATGAACACATCAAAAGCAGAGCCTTATAAAACATCGAGTAGGGATTCAGTCGCAAGCCCTAAGCATCTTCAGGTTTGTCGGCTGGTGGACCACATGGTTGCAGCATCTTCTCCATCAGGTTAAAGCGGACACGAGCCTTGCTCTCATTCTCAGCGATGGCAAAGTAATTGAGAAGGTCGAAATGGCCCATGTAGGAGCAGTATGAGTCTCTGTGCTGGTTAACTAGCCATTCCCATTTGCTAGTGTCTGCGTGGCCCGTGCCGATGTACTTCGACTGCAGATGCTCCAGCTGACTGTGGATGTTGTAGCGGTCTGTCATCTTCAGTTAGAAAAATCTGTGTTTCTGACACATAGAAAGAAAATTAATATTAACTTAAACCCCCTCTGAGGTATTAAAACGTATTCTTCAACATATCAGAACTCAAATAATATATATCATGGTTTTCTCAGAAATACGTGTTTGTTTTCAACACACTGCCAATTTACTAAAGATGTGAATTGATTTATTTTTCATATTACGTCAAGTTTCGAAAAATATTCGTAATATTTTCCCTCAGAAATTAGGCTCTCTCATTCACTGTTTTACAAAAACAAGTGTGGTTGGGACTACTAACAACTACAGATTGTGTGTTTGAGGAAGAGAGATAGTTGAAGTACAGTACGAAATAGCTTAACGTTACATTATGAAGAGTTGCTCGGACAGCCGAAAAGCAAAAGTTATTCAGACTTGCCGTAAATCCAAACAGAAAAACAAATGAAACCCATCAGCTTGTACTACGTTGTGGACATTTAGTATATTTGCTGTTAAGCTAATTTAGCTAAAATGGTCGCATTCTTTCAAATCAAATTTCTCCTTAAACCACAATACTGTCGTTGGTTATTGTTTACAAATACTATTATTGTACTTACCTATGGTTAAAAAAAAAAAAAACCAGAGAAAGATGTGAGAAAAGTAAATAAACGGACGCTTTAACAGTGCTCAGTTGTTAGCTCAGTTGCTGTGCGAGGAAACAGGCTGTAACAGGAGCGGAAGGAGTTACTCAGATATCTGTCGCTGTGGAAAATACTGCCGTAGACAAGAGTTCCGCTCTGATGAACCACAGGCGTGGTAGGTCCTGATCACTCTGAGGGGGTTTATTATTGTGATAACGACTGGCTGATTATTGATTTAAGTTTAAATTATATCATTATCTTACTTGACTATTGTAAAGCCTAGCGACAGGGTGAACATTTCAACAATAATAAAAAATATCTTTCATTACTTTTCCTGTAGATTAGTTATCTAGCATAATTAGGTTATGATGTAACAAATCTTCTATTTTTCCCTTCTAGTTTATGTTTTATTGCTTTAACTCTGGACTCCTGAGCTTCTAACCATCTGACAATGGTTGCATGCTTACCAAATAGCCTACATTAAAATGAACACTGCCCTGCTGGCAATTTTTATTACAATCAGTGGTTATAGTAACCATTTTAAGTCAACTATTTTAACTTACCTTGATTGATATGAAAAGACCTCAGAGTGATACAAGAAACATTGAAGTAGCACATGTATGTTGCCATGGACAACAGTAAAATATCAATTTTAGGATTCATTATCCACCTAATATAACTTGAATGTGCAAGGCTTCCAGTGTCATTTTGCTTCCAGTTATTTTACCCGTACAAAAACAGCCATTATGTCCCTTTACATTGCAAACTGGTATTTGTTATAATATTATTTCAATTTATTACCATAATCACAATCACACTGGTTTGTAGAGCAAATAGTTTTACCGTTTACTGCATGTTGTTATTTCTTTAGCCTAGTTATTTACCTGTAGCACCTAATGAATCGGGAGTCTCGGAAGTCACATTCACAGAAAATAGCCTACTTCGTGTTGCAAAGTAAGGTGGTTAGAGTCCAACAGTGTTTTTCAGAGGCCTTGATTAAAAAGTTTTTTCATTTCTTCCCACTGGTATTTTTTTTTTTTTTAAAGAGTTTTAATCCATGAACCAAACCAACCATGTACACGGTAAATCACATTACAAACTTTAATTTGAAGCAATAAAGTGCCATGTGCTAGATAGTTCTTATTGCAATTGCTTGTTTTGATTCTTTAATGGGGAGATTTTTTCAGAATTATGGGTAATGATGTTTTTCACACTGTTAAACATGATGGCTTCAACAAAATCATATACTGCTGATTAACAACCTTGAAGCTTTAGAGTTTTTAGAGTTTATAAAAATCGATTCACCTTGGAGAAAAGGAATGGGATTTAACCAAACTGTTGCGCTTTATAGACTATAAAACATTTGAACTTCTCAATGCTGCGACTGACCAGTCAGAATCAAATGTTCCAAATCATAATAAATGGTTATAATTGTTTTTTGAAGGAAATATGCTGATTTTGTTTGTATAATGATGATAAAGAAACTGCGGATTTACTGCACTGATTTTGACTACATTAAAAAACAAAGACTTTGTTATGTTCAGTGAGGGTGTGATGGTCACATCACACAGATGGTTTGTTGGCAAGGAAATTTTTTCATAAAGCAGATCTCATTTCATATTTTAATGTTAAAAAAAATGTATGTGTGAGTCATCAAAAATGGAATCATCCACTTGATTGGGTTCTGTTTGGTCTCATTAATGTAATTTAGAGGAAATGACATAAATGATCTTACTTCTGCAACCCAATTTTTTTCTTAACATCAACAATCTGTCACTAATGGAGTTTGCCATCTTCTACAATATCAGTGGTCAAACCGTTATCTTACTAGCAGCAGTGAAAGACAGCATGCTGCAGTTGCAAAATAGAACTTGTCTAGTGCAGTTTTCTGGGTTCATACAGTACATGTACATCACAAAGATATCTGTTAAAGAGCACTTCAGCTGGAAAGCATTTGTTGTGTGCAAACATCTGATAAACATCTTTTAAAAAGCAGTTTAAGTTTCTATTGACCTCTGACAGGAAACATATTGCAGATCAGCAAATGGTCTAAAAATACTTCTATCAGATGAAAACATGCACACTAACTAGACATCTCTGTGTGCTATCTGGGATATTTGTGTTCTCTCTTATTGTATATACAATGTGTCGATACTGCAAAAACACTTAGTGATTCTGATATGATGTGTCTCTATGAATCACCAAAATATTGTGTGAATTTTTTTTTAGAAAGGAGAGATAGGAGTGCAAGCTTATAAGAGCACTTGTCTTTTAATAGTGCCAGGTGTCAGTGCATCCGTGGTTATGTGATAGCTGAGAACTGCACATATAAAAATAGTAGTTGATGGCACAGAGTCAACTGTTTTTCTTTTGTCCTCATAATGACATATGGTTGGGTGGTGTGAAAATCACTAGTCTTTAGCTTTCTGACAGCCTCATTAATTTTAGCAGCACAGTGTACACCACAGGTTTGGAGAGGAAAAGGCTTGAATTGAGAAAAATAGAACTGATCTGTGCTTTCCAACTGCAGTACATTGCAAATGACTTCTGACAATGTGACAATTGCCCATTTCGGAGTATCTATTTACACTAAGTGCAAATAGCGTCCCTTGTTGGCAAACGCTATTTACACTAGCTCCGCCCACCAATATCTGGTTCGGCCACTCAAGTTTTAAAAAAGACGCATGTTCAACGTCTTCAGTGGTGCAGCAGTAGCGAGTAAGCCTCCCAAATCTGGCTTTTAACGTGATCGACGCAGATTCGATTCCACCTTTTGCTGAGCTCGCATTTATTTTTAATAAAAATAATATTCTAAAAGTGGAAATAAACTGCGAACGAGTGTTTAATAATATTAAAAGTGTTTATTAGGCAGGGTTAGGGGAAGGTGTAGGGAGGGTTTTTATTCTCCAAATAAGGCAGCATCCATTTAATAATTTTAATAAATATAATCTTTTACACTCTATGATAATATTGGCTCCTGTTAATGTACAAAAATACTGAGGTGCAAATAGTATATGTCAATATAAAGTATAGATAGCATCTAATTACTATTTACTCTTATTGCAAAGAACTGATACTTTTACATGGTGTAAATAGAATCTATCACTATTTTCACTTAGTGTAAATAGAATATATTGCTATTTTCACTTAGTGTAAATAGAATATATTGCTATTTTCACTTAGTGTGAATAGCATCTACAGCTATTTGCACTTAATGTAAGTAGCATATCACTAAGAAAATGCTATTTTTACTTAGTGTAAATAGAATATATTGCTATTTTCACTTAGTGTGAATAGCATCTAGAGCTATTTGCACTTAGTGTAAATAGCTTATCGCTAAGAAAATGCTATTTTCACTTGGTGTAAATAGAATATATTGCTATTTGCACTTAGTGCAAATACCCACTGCCCATACATTTAGGCAAACTGGTGGTGAATTTGTATGAATTCATACATCCCCCTAAACCTTAACCTCAGTGGGGCATTAACAAAATGTACAAAACTGTATATTTGCCACTAATTTGCCAAAACGTCAAATAGTTACAAATTGCAATGAGATGGTTCCTTCTGTTCACACAAAAAATGAAAATTCCATCATTATTTACTCATCCTGTTGTTTCAAATGTGTTTTTTTTTTTCTTTTCTCCATGCAATGAAAGTCATTGGGGTCCAATGTTGTTTTGGACCCCATTGACTTTTAGTATATAGGCAAAACAGCTAAAATACAATATGAGGGTGATCAGTGATGACAGAATTTTCATTTTTGGGTAAGCTATCCCTCTAATTGTTGCCATGACTTTGCTATTGATTAAATTTTAAATTTGCAGGGGAAAGCGTAATACTATGACTTAATTATTTTCTAAATTAGCAACAAGTAATTCAATTATGATGGAACCTGACTTGGAGGCAGTAAATCCTTTTGTTTCATATTAGGATTAACTGTATAATTACTCTATTTTTTTATAGGATGGTCAGTCATTTCAAATGTTTCTGAAAAGGCAAATGAGGTGTTCTTCACATAGAGTCATTAAACGACAACAGCTCTTTCACACAATGAGCCATTTTAGAATTAATTAGACCAGATTCAATGGAGTCAATTACTATAGCCACAATCTTTATTACCTCTTGAGTGCAATTTGTAGAAGTATTTAAGAGGTTTTCCTCTGCAGTCTACAGAATCCATGTCAAACGTTAATTATTTTATACTCATGAAAGCCAGCGGAAAGGATGAAAAGAGGCAGATGTAAAAAACTAAAACACTATACATGGAGCAATCAACCCAAATGTTCATCCTTGGTTTCACATAATGGGCTTCATCTTTTTAATTAGGCTTTATCATATTTGGCAAGGAAAAGAAACAATCCAGCATTGCTGAAAAAATCTTGCACCCTAAGGTCACAGTTAAATGCGAACTACAATGATGACCCGAATGACTGCCGCCCCCCTCTCGAATGCTCTACGCCGCTCTGCTGTTTCTCTTGCCTTAGGTTATGTGCTGAGCTGTCCTGAACATACTAACTCTCTGTTCCTTAATTTCCCCGGGGTGTTGCAGCAAGACTGCATGTGGGGGGAAACTCTGCTACAAAATGACTGAAATGGCAGCTCAAAGGCCATGATTATTTGATTTCAAAGTATTACAGAACCAAATTATTGACTCCTTACAGCTGGCATGGGTCTCAAACTAGATAAGAGATTCTGGTAATAACTGAAAACAGCTGCAGTAGTCTTATATTTTGTGTTTTCAGAGAGTCTCTCTTGTACTAAAATAAGCTCTGTTAAGTGAAATATGTTCATCCAAAGGGATTTTGATTTGAAAAAATACAATTATAGTAATAGTGTAATTGAAAAGTTCAGTACCTTAAAAAATGTGAGATGTTATTGTATATTAAGGTGCAGAAATTTCGACAAAATTTTGCGTGCAACAAAGGTCCATTCTCAATAGTGTCAATAGTTTCAAACCATGTAGCTTTCTGTTGGTCAGTGTAGTGAATACATTTTTTTGCCCTTGCATGAAATTCCACATTGTGTGGATTCCTATTGAAATGAATGGTTTCACCCACGAAAATTCACCAAACAATGGTAAACGTGACTGTACCTTTAGAAATATAAAGAGTTGTTCACATTCACTGTTATATGCCAGATCTAAGTACATTTAAAAAGCTCTGAATGGACCTTAAGGCATATAACTCATCCATTATCTAATGTTGATTCATTTTTCAGAGCCACAGCAAATAGCGACTGACACAAAACACATGTAGTATCACAAAATAGTCACATAACTTTCAAATGAAATCAAATTATTCAGTACCATCTAACTAAAAGCATTCTGTTGTGAATGATTTATTTATAATGCTGCATATATAAAAACTTACAGAAACACCAGCACACAGATCTTCAAGGTATTTTAGAGCATAAAACATTTTCTTTTTTCAGACAGAATGTCTTAATGTGAGTGACAATCAGACAATTACATTGGACATTTACATTAGTAAAAGAGATTTGCATCAGAGTACAAGCACAATACATTTGTCACCACCAAAGCATGAAAATTATCCATTGTTGCAAGAGGCGTTTTTTTTAATTTTTTTTATTGTTTTCAGCTTTTATATGAAGTAAATCAGAGAAACAGTGCGCACGTCACTTCCAGCAGTCATTTGATGATTAATTTCAATCACTCCAAAGGAATATAATTGAATAAGACAGCTTAACCAAATTGCTTTGTTGTCCATGAAAGTGGGTTAAAAATGAAATATGATTTAAGGGAAAGACACTGAATGCTGAACATTTTGAAAAAAACATCATTTTATGTTACATAATTTACATTTTCTGTCAGTATAAGTGAATACATACTTCTTTCTACAAATAAAGCAATGTTATCACTTATAAAATAATTATACTTATAGAATTTTAAGTAACATTTAAATGTTAAAGGGGACTTAAGATGCAACTATAAGAGAATATATATATATATATATATATATATACAGTTCTTGAATGTTGTAACCTAACAGATACACCAGATGTATGACTGTGAACATCACAGATAGTGAAACAAGCTCAGCTTATTGGGATCATTTGGGGTCAATAGTATATATCATATTTCACACTGAAATCTACTTTAACAGTCTTTCTCCGTACCAAAATTTTGAAACGGCTCTTTAGGGGAGGCCTAACAAGATGCTTGAAGAGGTTCAACCTACCGCAACTCCTATAGATGAAGGTGTTAGACGCCTGTGGTGACCTGCGTGACCTCCGAACTCATGTCAACACTGGGTTGGCAGCGGGACTCCAGTGATGACATCTCCAGGACTAGTCATACCTGCTGATTTGTCCTGTCAACCGTGTTGCCGCTGGACTGGCCCTCACGCTGGGGGTTCCTGGTGCGAGTGGAGTTCTGCAGGTCCAGCACGGAGGGACTGGGAACACAGAACTCCCGGAAACAGCGCTTGAAGTTCTCATCCAGGAAGGCGTAGAGCACCGGATTGAGGCAGCTGTTGGTGTAGCCGAGGGCGATGCAGAAATGCCAGGTGACGGTCTGCAGGAGTGAGCTGGGAATGGTCACCAGAGCCTTGATGATCACAAAGATGTGGATCGGCGTCCAGCAGATGATGAAAACCGCCACCACCACCAGGACCATGCGGGTGATGCGCCGTAGGTTGCGGTCCTTCTCCTTAGAGCCAGACAACATGCGCACGCTCTTCAGGCGGAGGATCATCAAGCCGTAACAGACGGTTATGATGAGGACGGGCATGATGAAGGCAAAGATGAAGACGCAGATCTTCAGGAGGTTCTCCCAGTACCAGGGAGGGTGAGGAAAGAGCAAAGTGCAGTCAATGACTGTAAACGCTGTGAAAACAAGAATATACCTCAGTACAATAACATAGTGAGACATTTGAAAATCAATTAATTTGCAAAGATGACAGTTAAACCACCAGTCATTATTTCATCAAGGTATTGTTTAGGGAGCCTCAGAGACGCAGGCTATTAAACCGTCTTTTGATTTTCTTCCCAAATGATTAGAAGTGACATCAATCTAAATTCACTCAGTAAAAATGTTCTGCCTCAACACTTCTCTTGTGTCTGCAAAATTTGTGTCACCACAGTAACAATTTCCAGTATTGAGAAAAATGTCTTACCCCCAATTTCACAGACAAGGCTTAAGCCAAGTCCCAGACTAAAATGCATGTTTGAGCTGATTTATCTAAAAGCAACTTGCACTGACATATCTTAAAGTCCTCCTGTAGTCAAAAATGTTATCCCTTTAAACTCATTTTTGATCACCAAAATTACATATTTAAACATTTTTCCTGTGAAAAAAAATCTTAATGCCTTAAAATAGCTTGAATGTAACTCTACACCCTTGCCTCATTTAATATACACGGTTCAATGAATATGATAATTAGCCCCGCCTCCACTCACTCGCACGAGCTCAGACGAGATCCACTCGGTCAACTTACTGAGGTAAATCGCTTTTTACAACGTCGGACACATAACGGTAATTAATGTGATTAGCATTTTGCTTGACTACGTTACCAAACAGCTAATAATGTGTTGCTAATGTTACACAAACCATCTTCACATTCACGAGTCAGACAGCTGCCTTCTAACAATCAGTATCCTTAGAAATGCTTTGAACAACTCAGAGCGTCAGTGGAGAAAGGCATATAATTCATCATAACATCATAATACACATTATACACCCGGCGCCATATTGCTAAATCTACCCGATTTTTCATATCAACAGAAAAATATACTGGGATAACCTTCTTTTGAGACTCCCTTGCGTGGTTATTTAATGATATGCTAAAGCCCGCCGGCACGTTGACGTGATTGGTTACAAGGTAGTTTGTGACGTCAGAGACTGCCTTTGGTTTACTGCAGTTTTAAAGAGAAAATACTCAGCAATGGTGTTGACTTTGCACATGGTTTGTCTTAAAGCATATTAAAACACCAGATAGACATATGAACTTGATTTTCATCACAAGGGGGACTTTAAAATATGTCAGCGCCATTGTTTTGTCTCAAGATGCACACAAGTAATGTTTTTTTTCTAAGGCTTGCTACAAAAAGCTACTTGAACTGAACTATGGCAAAAAGGCAATAGTTCATTTTTATAGTTCATATCTTTAAAATATCTTCTGTGCTCCACAGAAAGAAAGTCATTCAGGTTTGGAACAACATGAGAGTGAGTAAATGATGACACACATTTCATTTTCAGGAGAACTATCCCGTTACATGCAGTAATATCTGAATTTTACATTGGAGAATGTAGACGTACAGCCGCTGTGGTACTCAACAGTGGTGGAGGCCATGATCATGACTGGGAGACCGATGGCAGATGAAAGGATCCAGTTACACACGTTGACAATCTTGGCATTTCTGGGGGTTCTGAAGTCCAGGGCTTTAACCGGGTGGCAAACAGCGATGTAGCGGTCGACACTCATAGTGGTGAGGGTAAAGATACTGGTGAACATGTTGTAGTAATCAATGGACATCACGATCTTGCACAGCACGTCTCCGAAAGGCCATGTACCCATCAGGTAGTTCACACTCTGGAAGGGAAGAGTGCTTGTTGCCAAGGCATCTGCTAAAGCAAGGTTGAAGATGTAGATGTTGGTCGCAGTTTTCATTTTGGTGTATCTGCAATAGATAAAAATAAATCATAAAATATTAAATAACGTAAGATCAATGGGATGGATGGATGGATGTTTTGTTCCATCTGGAAGACAAACTCTGATTTAGATTTTATCTCAAAAAGAAATGTTAAACCCTACTGTTCATAGATGTAACACCAACCCTGACTTTCATAATACCACTGTTGGGAGTAGCATGAAAGAATGGTTTGCACACCTCACTAGCACAGCAAGCTAATTACACGAGGCATTTTGCCTTAACTGAGTGGCACATGGTGTGATGAATTGGAAAGATATCTTTGGTGTGGAAAATGGAAGGTAATTTTTCCTGCTATTGTCTGATAGAGAGCCCCATGAATAATAGAGCAACGGGGGGATCTTTCAATCGCTGAAAAAATGAGATATTGATTTAAACAATAATGTGGTTTAGAATAATAATAACTGAGTGCAAAGTAGTTGCCTGCATCAATCTAAATACATAAGCTTTTCATGAAAGCTTTATGTAAATAATGCATAATTCATGGAGATTTGACTCATTTCCATGAAATATACTGATATTTAACACCTCTTATCAGTCCCTTACTTAAAGGAGCATTCTAAAAATGTATATCAAATCACATCCTTCCTTTAGCAAGAAACTGTAGATCTATCTGGTTCATTCCTTAAAATCTGAAAACTGCATTTGAGCCTAATTTCCTGGGAGTGCTGGGGATTTTTATTTAGATACGCCTAGATAGAGCTGGTATTCTTTTGTAGTAAACACTACATCCAGATGAAAGAAATGCCTACTTTTGTTGCCATTCTTTTAGGCAAGATAATAAACAAGATGAGTCATGCGCCAATCTGGACTATGAAGATACACAATTTCTGATGTATTGCAATAGCAGCGGAGATGATAAATTAACAGCATTTACACTGTGTAAACTACCATCCCTGTAAAAACGATTATGGTTTGTCAGAGCTCCACTGTTTGACTTTCACAGAAATATACACAAGTCAGGGCACAGTCTAGTCCATCCAAATATATACAGTCAGCTACAGAAATATAGCCAGTGTGTAGACAAAACGACATCTGCAAAAACACAGTAACTGCAGTTCTGCTTAGTTGACTGTCACAGGCCAAACTGAAGAAAACACTGAAGGTCAGAAACATGAATATGGAAAGGCTAAGCGTATTTCAAATAAATGCTGTTATTAGGGCCTATTATTATTTTTCTCTGAAATTAATCACATTTTTGAGGGCCTAAACATGCTGGAAAACTCATGAAACTTTGCACACACGCCAGAAGTGGTGAAAATTGACGTCTGATATGGGTTTCAGAATTAGGTGTGGCAAAATGGCTCCATAGCGCCACCTACAAAATTTCAATTAAGCGCCCTTCACACTACATTTCACGTACAGGTATGAAATTCAGTACACGCATGTAACAGCCCAATACCTACAAAAAAGTCTCTGGGAGCAAAATCTGAAAACCCAACAGGAAGTGGGATATTTTGAATTTTCTCTGCAAAATTTTTGCAGTTTATGCCATTTCCAGACATTGTACTTTAATAAACTCCTCCCAGAGATTTTATCAGATAATCATATTTGGTCAGTGTAATCTAAAGGCCTTTGCAACGGTAAATTGCAAAGATCTTGAGTTTTCACTGAAGACGCCCTTCTGTGACGTCTGTGGCGGCCTGGCAAAATTCGATGTTTTGCCATTAAACAGGAAGTTGTTGTATCTTGGGCATACAATGTCCAATCTGCCTCAAACTTCACATGTTTGATAAGTGCCTTGGCCTGAAGACATCTACATGCCAAAATGTAGTTATAGTCATAGCACCACCAGCTAGTAGCAGGAAGTGTGGCAAAAACAAATGACTGACGTAGTCCTCCTATATTTATATACTTAAATGCATACTGCCCACTGTGCTGTTTTCCTATAGCCACCAGGTGGCGATGACATGGGTGTGAGGGCCCTTTCATCACTGCTTGCAGCTTTAATTTTGAAATTTCTATTCATCAAAGAATATTAAAAAAGTGTATGAAAAGTGTATCATGGTTCAAAAAAACAGCACAACTGTTTTCATCATTGATAATAATAAGAAATGTTTCTTGAGCAACAAATCTGCATATTAGAATGATTTCCGAAGGATCTGAAGGATCAAATGAGTAATGAGTAAAAAAAATACAGCTTTGCTATCACAAGAATAAATTATAAAATATTATAAATTAGAAGTAATTTATTTTAAATTGTAATAATATTTCACAACATTACTGTTTTAACTATATTTGTATCAAATAAATGCAGACTTTTTTCAAAGACATTAATTATCTTATAGACCCCAAAATTTTGAACGAAAGTGTATTTATTAAAAAAATGTTCACATTTTTATTTATCTAAATTAATTTGCATGTTTTAACTTATTTTAATTGATAAATATGGAGATATGAAATTGTAAAAAGGCCATCATGACCAGTGTTCGGTAAGTTACTCTAAAAAAGTTAATTACTAGCTACCAATTACATCTTCAACAGTGTAATTAGATTACTGTACTAATTAATGTCTCTAAAAAGTATTGCATTACTATTTACTAATTACTTATCCCATATCAACCTCTACCAGTTGAACAATATAGACATGAAACTGCTCTTTTAATTCTTTCAAATAAATAATATAAAATTGCATAAATTATTCTTGAACTGACTAAAGTATTTAAAGGGAGAAGGTTACATTAAAAAAACATACATTTTACCATTAGATGTTAAATTTTGATGTTAAATCCACTATTGTTTTATATTAGTGTCAAACTGAATAATCGCATTTAATCGCACCTATAATTCTAAATATGTGTGTGTGTGTATATATATATATATATATATATATGTATGTATGTACAGTATGTATATGTGTGTGTGTATATATATATATATATATATATACATACATAAATACACACACATATTATATATATTATATATTATACACATTATATATATAACTTTTGTTAGATGCGATAAATCGGGATTAATCGATTTGACAGCACTATTTTATATAGAGTATATAGTCATACACTCAACCCAGCATTTTTAGTGTACAGTAATGCAGTTTACATCAGATGTAACTGTAATTAAATTACAGAAAAATTGAGTAATCCCTCACTTTACTTTTTCAAGGGAAAATTTAAAAAAAAATTAAAGTAATGAATTACTTAGTAATGCGTTCTCTGTAACAGATAAAATGAAAATGAAATTTTAAAAAGCATTGAAAACATTTTCAAAATATTTCAACAGCTGTAAAGCATTTTTGAAAATGCCTAGATATAACAATCTTCCCCATGGTGAAGTGGATGGCTTCATTCATCACTAACTGGAAGTCTCATACAAGGATTTAGGCTAGCAGCCATTATTAATGATTATCTTGTCATCCAAGGGCTCTCTGCACCAGACAAATGGTCACACCGTTTATTTTTCCCAGAAGGCACTGACTAATTATGAGAGCGTCTCAGGGATGCACCGCTCCTCTGTACTCCACATTAAAGACTTCAGAGGTGAAATGCCAGACCTTTGAATCTTTTTACTGAGTGGAGGAGCTCTTTGGTGTTGTGAACATCACTTACTGGAAACACATTAAAAATGTATTTATCTTCCTTGCTGAATCAACACTGATGGTTAGCAGCAAAACTGATGGTTGTGTTTTGAATACTGGTGAGCAGTTCTTTGCAGCAAGATTACAGTATCTATGTTATCCCTGAAGCTTTGTAAAGAAACCAAGGAAAGTTTACCAAGAGAATACATGCATTTCGGACAACATGCCTGGCAACCAAGACTTCTGATTAACCTAGAGGAAGGTGTGCAGTATTGCTTATGGAAAGAATTAGGAGTGTCATCCAACAGTTCAGAGGAGAGTCCATAAGTTCAGGAAGGACATCAACCTGCTAACTCTGAGATGAAGACAGACACATGTCTTCACTGTTAACATGTTTTCTACAGAGAGCTGAAAAGTAACAATTATTCAAAAGTTAAAACACAGTAATGTAATGCCTGTCATTTAGAAGGTGGTCTTTATTCATGCCAATTTGCTTGAGTGAAGTCGAACTGATTTATTAGCCGTCTGCCTGTGGCATGTAGAAAGCTAATGCTCATGATGAAACATTACAGGTGACACCCTGTGAAAATAGGGCTTTTAAATATGCTGCTTGTGCACCTTCAGGCAGTATTTGTGACAAGATGATACATTTTCTTCTGTGCTGTATTCTCATTATTATTTCCATAAATTACAAATGAAATGCTTAACTTTTAAAGAATACCGTTTTAAAACTCTGAGGGTCATGTCTTTATGTTAAATAAAGAAACTGTTAAAACTGTATAAAGACAAACCATAACTAAAAACACAGCGCCATTTCACTCATATTAGGATGTTCTTTTGAACTTTATATTCATCAAAGAATCCTGAAAAAAAATGTATCATGGTTTCCAATAACATTAATCCAATAACATATATTATTACAATATTACAATATACTGTTTTCAACACTGATAATAACAAGAAAATGTTTCTTGAGCAGCAGATCAGCATATCAGAATGATTTCTGAAGGATCATGTGACACTGAAGACTGGAGTAATGATGCTGAAAATTCAGCTTGGCCATTACAGGAATAAATAAATTACATTTAGAAATATCTAAATTGTAAATATTTTTTACAATATTACAGTTTTTTACTGTATTTTTGGTCAAATAAATGCAGCCTTGGTAAGCATAAGAGTCTTATTTTAAAAACATTATATCTTACTGACCTCTAACTTTCGAACAGAAGTTTATTTCAATTAATGTTCACATATTTATGTTTAAATTAATTTTTGCATCTTTTTGCATCTCTTACCTATTTTAATTGTTAAATAGGAGTATTCTCATTATTATTTCCATAAATTACAAATGAAAAGCTTAACTTTTAAAGGATATCGTTTAAAACTCTGAGGGTCATGCGGGGGCGACTGTAACAGCATATAGGGGCAATTGTAACAACACATGTAAATACCAATGACCACAAAAAACTCCAGAGCATATAGATATAGTTAAAACTATTCAATATCCATTACATCCAGATTATCCAGAACAATTAATTAACTCCCCTTGCTGTTTTCGGGCAATTATAATGCAGTGCTACAATTGCCCCTGACTGTACCACCCTGTGACAAGCTACCCTGCTAGCTAGAAACAACAAAGCTAATGTTTGACAAGGATATCAAATGTTAGACAACAGAATGGTCGTCAAAACAAGACAGATTTAATTTCATAGACATTAATGGTTAAAGGGGGGGTATCACACACAGTTTCTGCCAATCTCAAGTTAATCTTGAGTACATATAGAGTAACAATGCATCCTTCATATCTCCGAAAAGTCTTTAGTTTTGTCATATTTATAAAAGATAGATACGCTAAACCGAGTCTTTCTGGAAAAAGCCGAGATCTTAGAGGCGTGTCTGCCGTCAGTGCCGTGGGCAGAGCTAAAGAGTCATGATGTCTGCTAGCTGCGACATCATTATAAATACAACAATGACACAGCCATTATTGAAAAATCTCTCGGCTTCCGTATCCCGAACAAAACGCGTTGATGGGCGTGCTCTTGCTCTTGTTCTGGTTGATAAAGGTTGATCTACGTGATAAAGGGCCATACTAGAAAAAAATTCTCCGAATCCCGTACTAGAACCGGAAGTAGTCATTTGGCACAGAAATACTCCGTCATGCGTCCAACTCGTGTTTTGAAACTTTGGCCATGTTTAGCATGAGAATCCAACTCTTCTACAGTGTAAATAAGTCAGAATGCATGAAATAGCATTGCACCCCCATTTAAGACAGTATGAGGAAAATACTGTAGATGAAAAAAATTACTTTTATTCCTCAAAAATGAGTTTTTGTAGAAAAACCTTACCAAGTATTATTTAGAAGCTTGTCCTTTGACATGCAGAGAGGGAGATCCACAGAGCACATGCAAAATGAGTTTCATGGTTCTGTCTCGTTTCTGATTGGTATAATTTGAGATGTTACAATTGCCCCCTGTTACAATTGCCCCCCGGTCTCCCCTACTGTTACATTTGTATGACGACAAACCATAACAGATTA
The DNA here is from genome assembly GCF_019924925.1 of Ctenopharyngodon idella. Lineage (NCBI taxonomy): Eukaryota > Metazoa > Chordata > Actinopteri > Cypriniformes > Xenocyprididae > Ctenopharyngodon > Ctenopharyngodon idella. Next base: position 8,779,926 of record NC_067232.1, on the reverse strand, counting down.
ACATAGCGCTATTTCATAGACAATGCATTTGTAAATGACTTTTGGTGAAATAAAGGAAGAGTGTAGTAACCAGGCAAATCAGATTTTGTTGTGAAAAAAAAACCAAGGACTTGCTTGTTGCTAGGGAACACCAGAACATGTGCAGATTTCTTATACCATCTACCTATGTGCAAACTGCACATAGATATGGATATATTGCTATGTTAAATTAGATTGAGAAAACACTTGGAACAAATGAACTTTATGGTGTTTGTCAATTAGATGCTGCACTAAAGAATTAACATAATTGCCATAACTAGGCAATGTGCATCACAAAAAAGGATGATGACTCAAAATATTCAAAGCTTTGAAATCACTGGTTACTTGATATGATAGAATGTATATATAAAAAAAACATTTTTTAAATGCCCAATTATCAGGCTTTATACACAGCTGTCAATCCAATTGACAAGCTTTTAAAAAGAGCATCAGCAAACTTTTTCATTTTTAATAAAAGCAAGAAAAGAAGAAAATGGGATAGAAACAGATGAATAACTCAAAAGCTTCTTTTCTCTTTTTTTCATTATGTGCTTCTGATTTCAAAGCCTCCAGAATGGCAGAGGAAAATATGATAATGTAACCAAACTAATCTGGGTGAGTCATGCATGAATTGCCTATGCTGATTCAAAACTAATCAAAGGTGACGTTTACATTTAGAATGTCAGACACAGTCTACCTAAGGCACGGTTGCAAGGCTGGCATCCAGTCCTATCAGCTGGAGTCCCAACAACAACCATTCAACCTGTCCTCGTGTTTCCCTGCCAATCAGGTTGATGTCAAGTGCAGTCTTGTTATCTGTCAGATTCATGAAAGTCTGTGCTGACAAATAGCACTTTTCAAGTCAGTCTGTGTCTCTGAGAGGCTGAAGTGTCTCAAGGAATCTGTTTTCATTTACTATATTCTCTGTTGCTACGGTCCACCTGCACTTGCTGTGTGATGTGAGTATTAAAAAGACAAAACAAAAACCATGATAAAACATGACAAAAATGGCATCAAATTAGAATTCAAAATAATAAAACACTATTTCTCTAACCACACCATTATTATTCATTTCACCATATCAGCCAAAGCAAGCACTGCGGTTTTATCTGACACTGAATAATGTTTTTTCAATAATTCTGCAGAACAGCTTGGCCTATCTCTTGCATCCCTACAAATATTCTCATTTAGTTCATTCACACAGCACAACAGTTTCATTCCAACGTCACACATGACTGGTCAACAGAGCTCTATATCCTCCTGTGAACATCCGTTCCACAGCACTAAGTCTCTGTCTTTTGCGCACACTGCACTTTGTAGATTATTCAACAGTGACACTAATAGTAACAACTAATAGCCAAACATAAAACATAGGGCCAGTTTCACTAACAGCTTGCGCCAGTGCAAATCCTCTTTTGGCTTACAAAACTACTGTCAGGATTTACTAAAGACATGCAGAGAAAAATTAGCAATGAAAAGGCATAGACAGTTTTTTTTTTTTTTTTTTTGGAGTTTCTCTTTAAGGCGCAATATATTGGAAGAGAGTATCATACAATGTGATTTACTAGAATCATGATTCATACATAAAAAAAGAATCATACAACATGATTTACTAAGGTTTGCGGTAGCCAATTTACTGGTATTTGCACCATTATTTAACACTCAAAAAAGCATCTCTTAACCTTTTTTGTTAGTAGATCACACACACACACACACACACACACACACACACACACCTGATTATCAGTGGTTATGGCTTTTTGTGACCGCTGCGCTTGGTAGATTGCGTTGGTTTTTATGGAAATGAGCTGCTGCATCTGTGTTCTTGTGAACTTTCTATTCCAATTAAGCCATTTTTAGGGTCTTACATTAATTTGCTCTGTTTAGTATATCTGGCCCATAATGTTCAATAAAAGATACCGTTTTTCCTCAGATTCATTTTTTTATCTTACAAACTGTAAACACATAAATATATTCATCTTTTCAGTATCTTCTGCCACTTTTAGAGGCACATATACAGACAAGCCCAGAGAGATAAAAAGAAAAGAAAAATACTAATATGTGACCCTGGACCACAAAACCAGTCTTAAGTCACAATACATTGTATGGGTCAAAATTATCGATTTTTGTTTTATGCCAAAAATCATTAGGATATTAAGTAAAGATCATGTTCCATGAAGATATTTTGTAAATTTTCTTACTGTAAATATATAAAAAATTTATTTTTGTGAGTATATATGCGTTCACTGTCAGAAAAAAAGGTATGATGCTTGTCACTGGGGCAGTACCCTAAGGTTCAAAAGTGAAAAGGTACATCTTTGTACCATACTTACCCCTAAATGGTGCATATTAGTACCTTAAAGGTACATATTAGTACTTTAAAAGTGCATATTTATACCTTAAAGGTACATATTAGTACTTTAAAAGTACATATTAGTACCTTTTTATCCTTTGTACCTTAGGGTACTGCCCCAGTGACAAGCACCGTACCTTTTTTTCTGACAGTGCTGCTAAGGACTTCATTTGGACAACTTTAAAGGCGATTTTCTCAATATTTTGACTTTTTTGCACCCTCGGATTTCAGATTATCAAATATAGTAGTCAACATTCGAAGTGGATCACAAAAGTTCATCAAAGTTGTCCTAAGAACTAAGCTGTCCTAAGAAGAAGGTTTTGGGACAACTTTGATGAAAGGTTTTGATTCACTTCAAATGTTGACTACTGTAGTTGTACTGTATCTCAGCCTATCCTAACAAACCATACATCAATGGAAAGCTTATTTATTCAGCTTTCAGATGATGTATAAATCTCAATTTTAAAAAATTGACCCTTATGACTGGTTTTGTGGTCCAGGGTCACATACATATTTTTTGTTTTATATCGTTTTTCTCTTTTTTTATATGTAGGGGGGAATACAACCTCTCAAACAACTTCCTTCCGGACAAGAGCCCTATTTACACATATTTTATAATGGATCATAAGAACCATTAGGCTTGCACAAGGATCAATAAACATTTGTGGCTACCGTACCGTTTGTTAGCTCAGTATACATCATTTAGCCTACTTGCACATTTGGAAGCTGAGTTCAAAATGCTATAAAGTGAAAAGGGTGCAAAAAGCCGGCGCTGGATTGAATATAGCTGTCTGAAACCTGAAGACATTAATCAGTCAGTTATCTAGAGCTCAGTATAACTAAACAGCCCCTCTTTTGGTTGTCTCTGTAGTGCCAAATGTGATATGATTTTTACTTTTATCTTAATAATTGAATGTTTGAGGTTCATTTGGCACAAATCAAGGGGAAAATATGCAGAGATAAGGGAAGGATATCAGCAAGCTTTTGATAAATAAAACAAATGAAAGAAACTGTGGGCAGTATTGATTTTTTTGCCTCATCTCTTGTGTACTTTTCTGTGGAACAGTAGTAAAAACAGCTTTTAACCTTTCCTCATGATGTATATGAGAAACTAATCCAAAATTAACTGATATGTACAAATGTTTACTCTAATTCAAGTATCCTTCTGCCTACAGAAATATAATTGATGAATGTTTTCCATTTATTTCTCATTTGCTTCTAGCTGCAGGATACATGTAAAGGATTCAGTTGTTGCCAGAGCTGAAATGTTGTAAACAATCGCAGGAGCTTCTCCATCACAACAAGAAGCATATGTTATTTGAACTCACAGCATTTACCCTCTCTTAGTACTTAAAACTAATTTTCTGCACAGCTGTGACTGTTTCTCACTTGAAAGAATGCCTGAACAACAGACGCTCAACGGGTTCAAACAACAGGAATCCAAATGCAATGCATTAAAAAGGATTCTGGCCATTTACTTCTACGGTCCAATTTCCACGCTGTCAAGAAATGGAGATGTGAGTTAAAATGTTATCATTTTGACACCAAACGAAAAACAAACAATGGCTTTGTGTCAAGGCAATTCTGTGTGAAACTCTATAAATTATAAATAAGAAAAAAAGTTTTTCTTAAATGAGTGCTGTAGTATAAGGTGGTTGGTTTGGTACAAGTGTGACAGTAAATTTGCAGAGGCAGGACTTGCAGGAAGTGCCTTTGATCTTGACTTTTGATCTTTTTGTATGTAGTACATTCTGGTGTGTTTTAGACAGTGATCTGAAATAGAGATGTTTGAATTCCGCAATAACCACATACTTATAAACAAAATAGAGTGTACATATTCACTATTTATTTATAGTGAATAGGTACATTAAGTATAAAAAAGTTAGATTCTATTTACATTGATAGCGGTAGATATTTGCACCAAGTATAAATTTCAAGAAGTAGCATCTTTACACTAAGTGCAAATAGGAGTAACATGCACTTTTTACTAAAGGTAAAACATCTGAGCACTGGTGGTCGGAGTGGGATATTTATACTGCCTCATATCTGTTGTATTTCATTTTGATTAGAAGCACCACTTTTCATTCCAAATATTTCTTGTTCCAGAAGCCATTTCACTCGGACATAGGAAAGAAAAGACTATTATAACTTCGGTTTCATGCCAACTTTAAAGTCCCCATGATATCACAATTTGTGAAATGACAATTTTTGTTCTTTTATGGAATATTGCAGTATTTATTATAAATGAGTTAGGCCTATCTGTGCACATCAGTATTTTTCAAAATTCATATGCCCTTGTAATCTATAATCTAAATATTGTCCCCTCACTCTTCCAACAAAATCTTCTCTTCTCTTCTCTTCTCTTCTCTTCTCTTCTCTTCTCTTCTCTTCTCTTCTCTTCTCTGATATGTTTACAAGCGCGACAAGGGCGGGACAACCTGTCACTCACATGAGATCACAGCAAGAGCAAACCTCAATGACCCAACGATCCAATCAATTCTCAATGGACAAAATCAAGTCCGCCCTACATTTTTTCTTGTACAAGAAGCGATTTCACTAAGATATTAACATATTCTTACTTTCAACACATCACATATTGATGCTTGGCATCACTTTTTAACTCACAGGGTACCTCTTTAGCATAATTTTTCGGTACTCCATTGCTTTCAATAAGAAACCTTTGCCATCATATACAGTAAAAAACTGTGGGTTATCTGTTGGGTTATTTTCCAAAAAATGTTGGGGCATTTTTAACATCATTGGGTTATTTTTAATCCAACATTATTAAGTGAGTACATAGATGCAATGGATATGGGAATTTTATCATTATGATGGAATTATACATTGGGGTATAATTTTGCCATTATAACATTTATGTTGGGGTGTGATTTTCAATTTAATCAGTCAGCATAATTTTATTTACATTTATTTTACTTTTTATGTACACTGTTTAGTCATGTTTGAGTACGTAACCCAACTAAACCTACCCCTAAACCTACCCATTTGTGTATTATATAACATAAAACAGGATATAACAGGCAGATACAACTGCAGTCACAATTTATTCAAAAAGTACAAATATTCCAAGTGTTCTGAGGCCAAATGACTGATTTGAGAGAGGAACAGACTAATGATCACCGTCTCCATCCGCCTTCAAGCTCAGATCCTATGCACACACATTTAAAAACTGCCGTCAGAAGAAGCGTTACGTCAGCTTTGATTGTGAAATGCCATTGGATCTCATGTGTCTCGTGACCGATTGCGTCATGCTAATGTTTGAATTTAAATTTCCTACTTCCCACTTCTGAAGCTGTCATTTTGAGCTTTCAAGTGCTTTGTTGTCGAAAATGGAGGACTTCGATTTTTAAAGTTTATGGCCTGCCCAACTCAGGAGCTTGGGTATCAGAATTATCCCTGAGCTTACCAGTTGTAAATATGACGTGAGAGGGCATTCATGTCCAATTTTTAACTAGGAAACTCGTATATGATAAATCCGATACCACGTGAAGGCAGCATAAGTTCTACTCTGTTCTTCATAGAAAGATACCATATGGCTTCAGAAGACTTGGAATGCAATATGGGTTGTTTGTAATACTTTTATACTGTTTTTTTTTTGGACAGATTTTGCAATAAATACCTGTGATTACTTGTATTTGCCTGTTACATGTTTTATATTGTTGAGAAGTGGGTAGTTTTAGGGTAGGAGTGGAGTTAAGTGCTCTAAAATATCTATGAAAATATAAATATTTATAAAATCATTTCCTCTTTTACAAATGCAAAGAATTAAATGCGTCTTGATCTGATGCATAAGGCAAACAACTGAAAGCAATAGAGTACCCTGCATTGAAAATGATGCTAAAGGTGATCCCTGTACATTAAAAATTGATGCCAAGGGGTCCTGACCAAGCATCAATATATGACGAGTTTGGAAAGACTTCTGTTTCATGCCGACTTAATGGGATAGTTCAGCCCAAAACAAAAAATTTTGTCATCCAAACCTGTATGACTTTTTTTTTTTTTTGTGGAACACAAAAGATATATATTTTCTAATTAATTATATATTACTTTTTTCCAATACAATGAAAGTTAGTTGGATCCAGTGGTTTCGACGGTTTCAACTTTCTTCAAAATATCTTCTTTTGTGTTCCACAGAAGAAAAAAAGTCAAACAGGTTTAGAACAGCATGAAAATGAGTATATTTCTTAATTTTTGGTGAACTATCCCATTAAAGCAAAGTGAATTCCCAGCTAGACCTGTTCCAAAGCTTTTTAGATAACTGCGTGAGAGGAAACCTAGTTATGCACCTTTAAATCGACTTATGTCATTATTCAATATTTTTTATTTCTCCCAAGGCTGATTTTATTACCACATGATGGGGCTCGATAAACCAATCCCAGACTGCAATCGGCTCATTAATCACAGAAGTAGATTGCACCTACTGGGCTATAGCTTTCTTTTACTTCCCACTGTAGGAAGCTGCCTCTAAAACTCTGACTGGTTGCTCATAAACTCTCGGAAAGCACTGAGGCTCTACAAAGCAAAGAAAATCAGGTGACCTTACACAGGGGTCAATACTTTAGCAATTAAAAACAAATTGATCAATTCCTGTATGTCTTTACGCTCCATAAGCGATATCTGCTAATATCTGTTGACTAAATATTATGCTGTTTAAGAAGGATATAAAAGTTGTATCCACTGTATTAAACACAGCATCTCTGAAGAGGTTAATGTGTACGTGATCTGAAATACAGTGCCACCTATTTAATCACAATTCTCTGAGACAAACAAGCCCTCACCCCATCATTGAAATTCATTCACTATCTGTTTAATTACTGTATTGATTGCATCCTTCCCAAGTCACAGAAACTGGTTCTGAATCATCTTAGCAGTTGACAGCTGTGAATTGTAGGTGCATATAGAGGAAACAGCACGGGCATGTGTACAAACACTCCACTGGTGAAGCCTAAGTCTGTCTATCTATCTGTCTGTCTGTCTATCTATCTATCTTATATCCATCTCTAATGCCATTCACTTTCTGCTGCATTTCACTATGGATTATTCATGAAGCATCCGCCCAGTTTTGTTCCATTTGCTTGCTCTTCTACATTAAAAAACGAACGTCAATATGTTACTTAATACACGTGATAGAAAAGTATGAGTACTTCACCATATTGAGTGCCAAATCAATGTGAATGACACGTAATGTGTTGTTCTCCAGTACGCTGACAGGAACGTAATAGAAACGCGTACGTACTCAATGATCTGTTTCATCAGTGGATATGAAATATATAGGCTAGTGCTGAGCTGAGAAACATTTATATTTTACAAATGAGAACCACGCATATTTTATATAAAACATATAGGCTTATGAACTAGGCTGCAGGAGATTCTTTAATCACATTAAGGCCGTTTTGTGACCGAATGACTGATATACAACATAACAGGGAGTTTCTGCAATGAACGTGCTGTTTACAACTCCAATGGCCGGAAAACACTATCAGCATCTCTTTCAACAGGTCCCCTTTTGAAACTAATAAGTAGCCTAGTTTTAAAAGAAAATTTTTTTCCCTTAAATGTGCTATTCAGATGAAGCCACATGTTTTATGCATCGGCAACAGGTAAAGCAATTTACCTACATGTCATAACTTACCTTACAATAACATACATGACGAGGACGTTGCCCACTAGTCCCAACACACACACTATAGAATATAATGCAGTGATGATGATCGCCACTATCACAGGAGTTGAGCTTTTGTCCAGCTCAGCCGTCCTGTCACATCTGGAGCTGTTCATGTTCACGAGACTAGAGCTGTTGCTGAAGTTTCGGCAGAATACGCTGCTGTTCGACATCACTGGGTTAGAAAGCGCATAGAGAAAGTCCGAAATGTTGCCAGTGGTTTCCATGGCAAATGCTGTACGGGTGAGATTCGCCCAAGTTCTTTAAGCGCGTGCGGTTTATCAGTCACGTTCTTTGATATCGATACCTGTCCGACTTCAAAACGCTCGGAGTCCCAACCGTTCTTCTGAGATTGCTGCTGCGAGTATACCTAGGCTACAAGTCCTTTTTAATTATGACTCTGTGATAAATCTATCCCCGCTGTTCTTACATTACCCTCGTGAAATTGTATCGAGCGTCGCTCATACCGCGTATTCGCATTTTATTCAACAAAATGACGTCACATATATATTCACATGACTAGAGGCTTTTCAGCAGTCGCTGACGGCTTTCCAATGATTCCAGCTCCTCTCTTTCTCCTCGGCGAAGCTGTATGAATTTGCAATCACTCTTCTGCATCTCTAGCTGAGTTTACGTAATAATGCAATATTGACAGGATGCGAATTATAATGTACAATTAACTGTACAAAAGGAAGTGAAAACCTATAAGTAGGCTACATATTGTTTTTTTGGGGGGGTTACTCAAATGTTAAACGGGGGTTTAACATTTGAGTAACCTCAAAAGTATAAAAGTTAATCAAACCGCATATTTTCGCCAGGAGATAAACAGAAAAATCTGAGGTAGCCATGGCAACAGTAGAGTTTTTGTTTGTTTGTTATCTTCAGCATGGAACACTGACAATACTTAAATATACCTGTATTGTCATTATTTAGAATTTCATTATAGCTTTATCACTAATATATAACAACACACATCAGTGTAGCACATTTTACTCTAGATAAATCTGAATTAGCTACTGATTTGGCTTTTGTTGTTTTTGGGGGGCAAAAATTAGGAAAATGTTTATTAGCTTTTTTGATGCCAAGATTTACGGTATGTGCCATATTTACTTTCACAAGTAAACTGACCATGATAAATATTAATTGACTGTAAGTCAAATATGGATTGTAATACCAACACTTGTATTAAATGACTTTTTTTTAGTTAAGGATAAAATGAGTAATTAAAGCCATATATATTATATAGTCATAATTGAATATTTCATGGAGATTCAGCATGTAAATCAGCTTTCTGATCATTTACATTGCTTAACAATAACAGAAACCGATACATTTTAAACATTGTAATGTCACATTTAGCTGTGCCTCTTTTGGTGTAAAATAAGTTGACTGATGTGTTTCTGTCTCTGTATGTCTGTGTGTAATGAGTGCTGTCAGTAAGCTCTGTCTGTGATTGCTTGTGTCTTTCATCATTTCTTCTCATGTTCAGATGAGCGGAAGGAGAAACAGTTCCTGTCCTATACACATCTAACACAGTTCATTTTTTCATGTCAAGGGTTCTGCTAAATAATTAATAAAAATCAATAGTAAAAATCAATAGTAAAAAAACTACTTAAGAACAATATTTTAGTAAGACAAAAAACACATTAATAGATTATCGAGATCAATCCACCCATCTGTCCTTATCAAAATCTAATAATGCAGGGCCCTTGGATTTTGCATATAAAACTCATCTCTTCAAATGGCTTAGAACTGCCACTTAACTCTGCATTGAACTTAACATTATAGCCTATTGATGTATTGGGGCTGAGAGACATACCAATCTTACTGATGGTCTCTAATGATTGTAATGTTTTGCCACAGGCCACTGAATCTTTTGATTCAGTGAAAGGTACAAATGACAAATACAAATTAGTTTCCTTCCATCCATAGAGAAGAAGGACTTCGAGTACTCCTTCATTTGAATGTTTTATGTTATCATGTAATTCTGTTATTAGTATCAGATGTCAGGTGTTAGCTGCAAAGTCACAACTAATCCAATAGTAATTGATTTTAATTATGCTAATGTAAATGTCTGTGACATCACTTTCCTTTGAAAATGTTAAATGCAAGAAATTATATTCTGAGGACATGTTGGGTGAACATTACCCAGCATTACTTTAACACCATTTCAAGTATGATCCATCATGCAGAAACTAGTGTGCATAAAGGTGCAAAAGAGATGTGACATAATTTAAAGGAATCCAATTATCTTCTGGCTCCCGGGTTGCTGAAACAGCATTTGCACAAATAATGTTTAACAAAAGTGCACACTGTTCACATCAAATCATTTTTGCATGCCTTTGAGGTGTGCCTGCATTTGGTTTTACTGCCAACAGACCTTTTGAATCATCTCGTCCCTAAAAGTTCAAAAAGACTTTTCCTTGCACAGCTCTATATACTTCAGCTGACCTGATACAAGATTTAGCAGACTTTTGCATATTGCATTTTGCAAATTGCTAAGACTAAGGAGATTATACAAGACACTATGTTCTTAGAAATTACACTTAGCTTTCAGTAGATCTATTGTCTGTGACCCACTTGACCCAAGACCACAATGATTGGTCCTATATCTGTAATTAGAGTTGAACACCTTAAAGTAGCTACTGTAGTTTATAGGAGCTGACAGTTGCTTTTTTTTTTTTTTTTTATCTTCTCTTTCTTGGATGAAAAAAACTCTCAGAAATGAAGATGTTGGCTTGATCTGTCTCTGCAAGAAAGCCCTAACAAATAAAAGATTACTATTCTGTAAATGATGATGTTAATGAGTCAAATAATTTGCTGTCAATGATTTACAAGGGTGATGCACTGGGGAAGGTTTATTATTACTTCAATAGAAATTGCCTTTTTAAATAATATATTGAACTCAATGATTCCTGATCTTTTAGCCAATAATTCACAAGAAGTGGTGCATTAAACTCTTAAGACATAAAATATGCTCAACTCATCTCATTTGAGATCTTTCAGGCCTGCTTCCAGCTAGAGCAATATTTAAACCTATTGAACCTATTTAAAACTGACTTGTTACAGATGTTATAGATAGTTACATATATATAGCGGTTCTGGGGGTGAGGGGGTATCGCACCAAACAATTTTCTGAAATTGGGTGCAGTGTGCAGTTTTTTCTGTGATGAAAAGAGTAATTTATTGTAAATAAATGTTAAAGTGTGCCCCCTAAAACCACAAGTGGCCCCTGCCTGGCAACCATATATATTGTATACACTCTTAAAATTCATTTCAATTCGGTTCACATTTATTTGAATAGCACTTTCCGCAATACAGATCATTTCAAATCAGATTTACAGAAAATTCATGTTTCTACTTTAGAATCGAAAGTATCTGTTATCAGAGATGACTGTCAAAATAATGTCCATATGTCAGAAATGTATACAATTCTAAGATAATACAAATCATGCAGTTAGCTTGCATTCATTTTAGGCAGAAACAATAAGCTCATTAAAGCAATTATTACAAGTTGTGATCATAATGATTACAATATATAGAATATCTGGCAGTTGTGTATGTTGATTCAGAGTTGGCTTCATCTCTTCACAGGTGTCGGGTCATCTGAAATTAGAAGAAAAGGATCAATGGGGTTCTATATAGAACCCTAGGGGTCTTGACTCAATTTTAAAGAATACTTCATGCCAAAAATGTTCTATATAAGGAGAAATGTCTTAAATTATTGCATACTTTCATGTTTAAAGAGTTATTTCAGTTTTTTCTAGTGATATGGTACGTTTACGAGCTGTTTAATTCATAACATAAATGAAAACAAAATTAATTAGTTAATTAAAATTAAATCCATAAAATGATCTCATGATGGGAACCCCTAAAAGGTTCTATATATGAAGCATCTGACAGAACCCTTGTATACAGAACCTTTCCTTCTAAGAGTGATAACTATAATACAAACATATATGAATGTGTGAATATATATGCTCCCACTGATACATTTTTTCAAACATTTCTGTTTTATTGCTATTAAAATAGACAAATGCTAGATCAGATCTAACAAATCACATGTAACGCACCATTTTGCAGATGTGGTGTGCAATGAAGAGTTGCTCTGAACATGAGCAGAAATGTTGTGCTGTCATGAGTGGCAGAGGAGTATCTCTGTTGCCATGGAGATGAGAACATCCAAGGTGCACCCAAGCAAAGCTTAAAATCCTGTCAATTAGAGTTAATTTGTTAAAATGTCCATAAAACAAGGAAAAATACATTGCCCAGGCAAGCTTTCAAAGCCATTTCTCTGGCAATGATTTTTTAACTTTGATTATGAAAGACCTTATGAACAACATCATGAGGAATGCCCTTATTGGCCCCCAAAACGTGTTGTTTATTAATCTTCTGTTAAATTCAGCCACATACCAGAAAAACAACAAATCACACATTTTCTTTTAAAAGGCACGAATCTCATTCTATAAATAAATAATATGTTAGCACAGCTCATTCAAAAGAAAAAAGAGCAAATAATAGTATTTACAGGTTATTTGTTTCATTATTCTGTTGTTTTCTTGTTATATGTTTACCATAATGTGATCAGCTTTATTAGTAACTAAATAATGTCCATCCTATAATCTTATTCATTCAGCTCTCTGAAGGAGTAGGGTAAAAGAAACGACTCCTATCACTTCCTGAATTCAAAGAAATGCAGTGATTGGGTTGTTTTAACCCATTGGTTGGGTTAAATGTTTATTCTTCAGTTTTATTTAACCCAACGATTGTTTAAAAATTACTATTTGGCTGGCTTAAAATGAACCCAAAATAGGTTGATTAAAAATCAGACACATAATTACTAGAGGCAAAAATAATAATCAAAAGGTGAACATTTATTGATAAGCAATTTAATAAATGTTTATTGTTTCATTATTGTTCATTAAACCTATTAATAAATGTTCATTTATTAAATATATTAATAAATGTTAATTTCCAACATACTTTGGGCTCATTTTAAACAAGCAATACAGTAATTTTTAAACAATTAGTTGAGTTAAATAAAACTGCCCAGCACGTTAGGCAAACATTTAACACAACTGCTGGGTTAAAACAACCCAGTCGCTGGGTTTGTCCATTTTCAACCCAACTTGGGTTGTTTTTAACCCAGCATTTTTTGTGTACCATGCAGAAAGTTGCTGATCAAACAAAGCCATACTAATTCTACATAGGTGGTATAAGCCAAACTAATTCTACATGCTGAACATGCCTACAATAACTCTTTCCTGCAATTGAGGGAATTTTCCATCATTTGACAAAATGCGTCCCCACCATTGACGTAATTTTCCGTCATTTGACACAAAGCTTCCTTGCCATTGACGAAATTTTCTGGCAATCCATGTTTTCACTGTTATACAGAAGGGGGCGCTATTACACATCTTCTGAAAGTACAGAATCTCCGTGTTAAAACACAGGCTAAGAGGAAGCAGAAACAAGGGATATTAGCATTGTAATGTGGTCATCAATCATTAAACAGCATATGGATCAAAACTTCCTAAAGTTACAGAATGAAATGTCGACCCAGGTGTTTACATCTGGTATTAAGATACATTTTGGTTGATCAGATCACAAGTGGATGACACTAAATACAGGTGTAAACACAGTGTCTAAAACATTTTGAGATTGTCCACTTTGTACCACTTCCAGAGGTAGTCGAAAACGAAAACGGATTGCTTTTGTAGTGTAGACATTCATATGGTCAAATGTGTTTGAACAACAATAATAGATAAAGATATCCGTAAACTCCAGACTTAATGTGTAAACATTATGGGATGGGATTTTAACTTTGTCGGCTGAAGACACAAGTTTGGTTTGAAGATGAAAGATGAGTTCTGCATGGTCTTGCGGCTGTCAGAGCAGAAAAGCTGATGTTTTCTGTATGTTTTTTCTGTCATCTCCATGCGCATTCATATGTAAATTGCGCAAGCTTGTTTTGTCCATTAGATCGAAAGATATGAAAAAACCCATGCATTTACCTGCCCATAGACTCTTCCCTCCAAAAAATCAGGACAGAAGTGGTTGAAGGTGAACAAAAGACACTGATTAAAACACCAGGTGTAAACAGGTATGTGTCTCCCTCATCTACTAGTGATCCGATGGACCAAAACGCATCTTAATACCAGGTGTAAACGGCCAATATTTTTTGATCATCATTCTAAATCCAATCCGAACAGTCTGAGATTTTGTCAGATTTTTGTTCAAAATGTTTTTTTGAAAGTGTTGAAAGTTTTTTTTTTTTCTTAAAACAGTTCGAGGCTCTGTTCCTTCTTTTGATATGTTGCATGTTGAGATATTCATACAACAAAATAGCCTGGGGGCCATGAAAGTTTTGTGAGAATGATCAAAAATGCAGACGCTGACTGGCAACATTTTTAAAAAACACCGGCAGGGAAAGAGTTAGTGTGACATAAAACTGGACTGTAATTAGTCCCTTCTCTATTATAAGGTAAATTAAGTCTGTTAGTCAGCGTAGATTAAAATGAAGTAGGCTATAACACTTTACCTGCATAAATTAATGTCATGCTCATTGTATTAAAGGCATTTATTATTTAAAAATGCCTTTGCGCCTGTAGCATATTTGTCTTTGGCTTGGAGGACAACTTTATAACACTGGCCGGGAGCTTATTTGACTTCTGTGTTATTAGACATTTGGGAATAAATTAAATATTAATGGAATGGATTTTTTTTTTTTTTTTTGAAGAGAAAAACTATTTACCTCATATTTCAGCAGTAAGACAACTTGAATGACTCTTAAAAGCAGCACTGATGTGCTTTAGTCATTATCCCACGGGTTGTTTCCATGGAGGCCTGTCTTATCAACTCTTTCAGCAAACAAGCTGTTGAACAGGAAGAGGACTGTTGAAGAAGACACTGTAATTGTCCACAATAAATCAAAACACCAATGTTAATATACAGGCTTTCAGATATATGGTTTTATAACAATTAAGATGGGGAAAGATGCCCCCTGGGGCAAGACCATAGATGGCACAAAATCTAATCTCAACATACATGTGAGATTTAGTCAGTTGAAACAGTTTTGATGTTAATTAATCTAATTTAATCTAATTTAATTAATTAATCTAAGATAAATAACTTGTGTCTATGGAAAATAATGATCTTTGATTGTGACATATTAGGTTGAATTTCAAAGATTTTTGTGTCAGATTGAATAATCATTTAGAATATTTTTACATTTTGTGCTAGGACAACTAAATTAACAAACATTTCTATTTATTTTTAATAACACATGATGCATTATCATCCTGTACATGCAAAACTTGTATCTAAATATGTTTTAAAGTAAATGCACATTGGGGGGCATCTTCCCCACTTGAGCAACTTTGCAATCTTCAGATTCGTGATATGTGAAATGAGAGAGAAAACTTGTCAAACAGACATGTTAAATAGACCACAAAATTTTCAACATGGCCAATTTAAATAAGCCTTGAATAAGCCTTGAAGCATTTACACTACTATATAATTTAAGCCTCCCAACGATCATATAGCGTGAATAGCTTGTGATGAAAAACTTAATAATCAGCCCCTGCAATTTTGATGTGCCATAGAAGAGATTTTTTATGCTCATCTCCTCTCTAGCGATTTAATACCTTCCAATGGTTCCTTGGAAATTAGAGGGTAAGGGTATTGCATTCGAAGGTCTGTACCTCCTGAATAATTGAACACATGCTTACAGAACATGATTTTATTCCCCTGACCCTAAACACTCATTTTGGATGCATCCATCTGACTTTTTCACCTTCTCAGTTCAGTCTGTTTGAGAAAAGACAGACTTGCATGCCCGAGTTGCATTGACTGTATGTTTACATGTGAGTCACTGCTTATGCTCGTCTTTTTGACATTTTTCTACACAAAAAATTGTCCAGAATAAATATGTGATGAAAGCACTCAAGCATGAAATTTGAATATTTTTTATAACTAAAGTGCCGGTGTAAATTTAGGATTAATAATGATATGCAGCATATGCATTGTGATACTTTAGTTTAGTTTAAAAATCCACAAACAACACAATCACTAAATACAACAATTGTAACAAGAGGTAGACTAATTATCACAGTTTTATACTGATGGAAACCTAAATGTCATTTTTGTTCTTTCTTATTATTTTTTCATTTGTAAAATACTGGATAATTTCACATGGAGTTAAATGTATTCATATTTGAAGAGTGTTAATTTATCAGTTTCACATACTCGGCTGCCTGTGGTGTCTAAACCTTGTTTCACTATTGTGCCCTCAGAGAATATATCCTCAGAGAAAGATTTGAGGATATGCAACAGTGACCAGGCTTGTAAAGGCAGGTCAATGAATAGTAAAAACAATCATCTAGACATTTCTATCACAAATTTGAGACCCCTGTGGAGACTCAATCTGAATTCCTTCAAGATTCACATAAACAAGTGGCTAACAGGCTTTCACTGTAAGTGTTATTTATCAGAGCCACCACTTCGTCACAGCCAATATCAGATCTCCTGAGATAGGCTGACATTATAGTAGAGAATGTCAAGGAAAAGTAGGAAGTCTGATGTTTTATTTACACTGCAGGATACTGTCTGCTGCTGCATTTATAAATGACTTTTATGGAGATTGTGAGCAAATGTATTTGTGCTTGTGATTATACATGTCAGTGAAACCTTTTATGCACACGTTTGAATTAGCAAATGTGACCGTAAAAGGCCCTCCGTGCCATGCTCTTATCTTCTTCTTAAATGTCCATCAAATGGCACCCATCAGGTGAAAAGGTTCGACTTCATAGTCACAAGCTGGTCCGTGTCAGGATTTAATTGTTGCCAGAGACATTGATTACTATTGCTGTCAGTACTGCTCAGCATCCTGAGGACAACTAATTACAAGAGACCATTTCTTTTTGTGCAAAAATAGGTTTGATTCAAATGTTTATATGAAAAGGAAAGAATATAAGTTTCTTAATCTTTACATTGGTGGTTTGACTCCTTCTGTAGGTTCCATTGTTACTGAACGTTACAACATCATTACGATTTCAAACCGATTTGCTCAGTAACATTGATCTATTCAGGAACAAATCAAGTGTTCTATCTTTACGAGTGAGTCATTGAATCATTCACTCAACCGATTTGTTAAAAAAAACACTAATTCATTCAGGAACAAAATGAATGAATCATTGAATCATTCACCCAACCGATTCGTTCAAAACACAGATTAATTCAGGAACAAAACAAATAAGTCATTGAATCATTTACTCAACCGTTTCGTTCAAACACTGGCTGCGTCTGAAATTGCATAATCTCTTGAGTAGATGTGATTTTGAATAAGTACTTACTTTGCAAGTGCTAAAAAGTATGTTCTATATAGTATGAATATGTGTAGTATGAATGTAATCCGGATGTGCTACATTCGCTATGATGTTATTATCACGTGACCTACCAGCGTCAGTTGCGTCACTTCATTGCCATTCACAAATCCTCTCCAGTGGCCTCATGGAATAGTAAAGTGTCCATTGTATGGACACCGGAAGTAGTAGGTCATTTAGGTACTTTTTTGCCTATTGTCATTTCAGACATACTTCTTTTGTCACATACTGTTTTTCACCTTCGATGTAGTATTGAAATATGCGATTTCGGACACAGCCAAAGATTCATTAAGGAACGAAATTGAATTATTCACTCAAATGATTCAGTCCAAAACAATGATTCATTCCAGAAAGCACCACCACTATCTTTATGTTGCACGAAGATGCGTAATGTCTGCTTCTGCTTTTGGTTTGTTTGGGAATATTTTTGTTGTTGCAGCAAAAATAGATAAAGTAACTGGCAATGTTGTCTCTAAAATGTAAGTCACTTTATATATCAATGTCTTGTTTACTGAACCATGGTATATTTCAATCATGCTGTTGGTCTGGATACCAGAATTACTGCTATATTTGGAACAATAGCAGTCTTGAATGTGTAATATTGTTTCTGAATCTGTACGATAAATGATAATGGTTTCAACACCCTGCCTCCTCTATGTAATAATCAACATATGTTTTTAAGTATTCAAACTAAGCAGATGTTATCTGCACATTATAGACTTGCTGAAATAGTGTAAACTGTGCCTTTCAACAGTATTACATTCAGTCATTCAATTAATACTCTTTGACAAAAATCATTTCATTTATTGAATAAGAAAACCTCAGTGACTATTCTTGGTATTATTCTTTTGAACGGATTCTTGGTAGCTGATTATTTTATGAGTGTGCTCCTCACGTTCTATCTGCTTTATAAAACCACGAATATCTATCAACAGCACAGAGCTCTGGAAGTCATCATGTCATCATGATATTGTGGATAGTATTGTTCAAGCCAGTGCCAAAGCTTTATCCTGTTTGGATAAATACTTTAGCTGTGATTGCAGGCCTGTGTTGTGGATGATAATGGCATATAAAGTGATTTATTGATAATGTGATTATTAGAGTATCTATCTCCTGAAAAAACATATTTTGTTGGGTGTGCTGATCAAACAGTTCTGTTGTCCAGAGATTATGCAAAACAACGAAACCAAACAAGTTCGGATACAGACGAGTACCAAACATAGTTCTTTTTTTTCTTCTTTCTTTTTCCAAGCTTGCAATTAAGCTATACAATTTATTTACTGGCATTTGGGTTTATTGTTATGTAAGTCTGCAAAGTGCATCCAGCGCTGCTCGCATGACACATTAGTACAACCACAAATTTTATTGAAATTGTTGCTCTTAGGGAGATGTCAAGAGGCCCGGAAAGGGAAAGGATGATGATGATGATTGGGAGGGGTGGTGATGACAGCTGTTTGGAGTGGAGTACAGGCTTCCTGATTTCTTACAGCATAAATGTTTCTTCATTTTCCATTGGCTCTATCCCAGATGGATTTGTCTGGACTGAAACTTCCCTGCCTTTCCTCACTCTTCTTTCAAATGTTGTGAGTGAGTTCGGCTGTGTTGGAGAATGGAGAGCCAGTGATTTGTTGCAGCAAAGGTTGTGCTCTGCAGTACACCAATCACACGCATCTCAGACAGCTCCGTTTGTTAGTGCCTTGGCTGAGAGGAATCGGATGATATACTATGTTCAGTGGTCAAGCACGAATTCAGTTTATGGTTGTTGCGTTCCCAGCTGCGGCTGTTCAGTCTCATGCGGTCTTTGAGTTTAATCTAAATATAGGAACAGTAGTACCTGTTCATGTCTATTTGCTCTAAAGGTGAAACTTCTGTTGTAGCAGTGAGTTCAGAAGTGTGAGACCACATTCAAAATATAGGATTCAGAATCTAATAGAAATAAACCTAGAATGTTTTGTGATGTAAAGCAAAAGAGAGCCATACTAATTAAATTCGTGTTTATTCAACTTTTCACTCAAATATACCCTAGAATAACCCATTTCCAAGACTCTTAGAAGTAAAAGTTGTCATAGTTGGGTAAACTTCTAGTAGTGATCAGGAGACTACAGCAAATATGACTTTTGCATTCCTATTTTCTCCAGTACACTATAAAAACAAAAATCTCTATAAAAAAACATATAATGTACTGGCAGAAAATTACCAGGACATTATCCAGTAATTTTACGGGCATTTATATTAACCCTAAAACACAACACAATGAAGTTCAAAATTCAAACTACAGGTAAAACACCTGTAAAAAATAAATATGGAAAATTCCGTCAAATTAATACAGTACATTGTACAGTTTATTTTTGCGGATTTTTTTAGTGTAAAAAAAGTCTGTAAAAATAGGGCGCAATGTACTGTATAAATATGAAGAAATTTTCCATATTGGTATTTTACAGGTGTTTTACCTGTATTTTGAATTACGCTTTGCATTAGGTTGTGTTTTAAGGATTAACGGAAAATCCCATAAATTTAGTGGATAATGTCCTGGCAGAAAATTACCAGTACATTTAACTATTTTTTTGTGTGTGTGATTGAATGCCAAGGCAATATAATACAAAGTATAATGTACATTCATTAAAAAAAAAAAAAAAAAAAGGTAATTTAGGAAGTTAGAAAAATTTAAAATAGAAACATTTTACATGTGGTTTGACTTTTAGACCCTATACTATCTGTGTTTATAATCTCTGGAATATTTGATTCTGATTGGTCAATTGCAACATACTGTGGTCAGATATTTTTGTATAATGATGACTGCTAAACTCCAGAGTAGAGTTGGACTAAGTAACCAATCATATAAATGATCAATAGGCTGACTTCATGATTAATATGCAAATGTAAGCATGTAAACTTCATATCTACTGTATATAAAGTAATTTTCTGTAACATTAGTTTGGTATTGGACTGAATTTCCCATCATCCTCCCTGGCACATAACTATGCACACCTGGAACTCATCTAGCCTTTATCACCAGCACTATATAGAGCACACACACTCCCTGAATCATGATCTGACCTTGTTTGATGCTACAGACTTACCTGTTCCTGAGTACCTTTCTAGCTATTACCTCAACCAAGTCAATCTCCAGTCATCTTTCAGTCATCACATCCTTCAAGTCATCCCTCGTCTCAATGTCGTTCTCTTGTGTGTCTTTTCCATCGATTCTGTAAGACAAAGACTCCAAGTTAACAATACAAGTCTATCTAATCTGCAAACCATCTCATGTATCATCTCTTAACTTTTTATGCATTGTGTTCCTGCCATATCTGCAAATAAGCCTACCTGTTTGAGTTTTACCTCAGTTCTAGTCATTGCGTCCAAGCCTGAGCGTGACAATTGCTGCACTAAATAAAGTTGTGAGCACCTCAAATGTCTGTCTTTTTTTTAAATTTTCCTAAAAGTGCTGTCAAAGTACATTCCTGTAATAATAATATTCAGATGTATTTAGACATTACTAATGGCTGTTTCTGGCCTTTCCATATAGGACAGCATACATAAAAGTGAACAAATTACAGCTCTGATCATGCTGTTAGAGTGACTCACTTACTGCAGGTTTGATCACCGTGGTAGACCATGGTAATGGTTTTTAGGTATCCAAGTGAATATCTCAGTTTTGACAGTATCCAGGCATTAGCAGTCTATAGAACTGTCAGTTTGGTGATATTTCCTGGACTGGCATCCTGTATATATAATGTGTGAAGTACAAAATGGAAGACAAAAGATGCATCTGTAAATGAGGCCATTAAAAGTTTAATTTGTATAAAACTTTCTTATACATGCTAAAATCTCATTGATTATCAGAATTTAGTTATTCCATTTGTTGCACTTTTTTTGTAAAGAGATCAAACAGTCCTTGTACATTTTTACAGTATTTTGTTTTCTGATATCCTTGAGTGTTGAAGTAGTTGCTAAGGTTTTTCAAACACTGAAGGTATCTTTCACAGTTAACATATTTGGCGAGAAAATCAATTATAGTGGCTTCAATTAAAAGAAAACAAGATTATAGGTTATCAAACAAACCATTCACTTTCCAAAATAACAGCAGCGCCCACAGCAGAGACTGTTATTAATTTGACCTCAGGAAATGTAAGCTAGAGCTCAACAGACCAAGCTCTAAAAAAGAAAGGAAACAGCCATGCATATTGAACACTCGGCCAAGAAGTCATGTACACAGCTAAAGAAGCTAATTAGTAATTACATTGTATTATTTGTTTGGTTCACATTGCAATTAGTAGTGTTATAGTCATCATGCATTCCCTTGTCAGGATAAACCAGACTCAAAGACAGATATAAACAGCCCAAACAGTTGTTTATTAAACAGATGGATGAATGACATAGTTCAGGTGAGTAAATGGCACATAAGCAGTTACTGACTGAATGCTGGTGGATAACTTGCATTTTCATTGCAGGTAGTGAATAGTGATGATGGTAGAGGAACTGGATAAAGGGCACACCGGGCATTGTCGTGCACCAGGAGGAACCCAGGACCCACTGCACCAGCGTAGGGTCTGACAATGGGTCCAAGGATTTCATCCCGATACCTAATGGCAGTCAGGGTGCCATTGTCTAGCCTGTAGAGGTCTGTGCGTCCTTCCATGGATATGCCTCCCCAGACATTACTGACCCACCACCAAACCAGTCACGCTGAACAATGTTACAGGCAGCATAACGTTCTCCACGGCTTCTCCAGACCCTGTCATGTCTGTCACGTGCTCAGGGTGAACCTGCTTTCATCTGTGAAAAGCACAGGGCGCCAGTGGTTGACCTGCCAATTCTGGTGTTCAACGGCAAATGCTGATCAAGAGATTAACTGACTTGAT
The DNA here is from genome assembly GCF_019924925.1 of Ctenopharyngodon idella. Taxonomy (NCBI): domain Eukaryota; kingdom Metazoa; phylum Chordata; class Actinopteri; order Cypriniformes; family Xenocyprididae; genus Ctenopharyngodon; species Ctenopharyngodon idella. Next base: position 8,757,630 of record NC_067232.1, on the reverse strand, counting down.
GCTATTCTCCTTAAATTTTTTTAGCAATATATATATAGGCTTGAGTTCAATTAACTGAAAGTATTTAGATGCGTTGATTGAAACTAACTGGAAAAGCAAGTGGTTTAAAGAAGCGGAAAGATTAAACTAAAAGGCTTGTCTCCTTAATTCTAACAACTTCCAGCGTAATTGAATTTCAGAATGTGCTGGCAATAGGATCTTGTAGTCCAATGCTTGCAGCATAGCCAATTTAGACAAAGGGGATTATACTGTTAGAAAATAATGTTTCTGCATGGCCACTGATGCATAACCTGCATATCAACCATCTGCATTACTCTACTGTCTGCTTACTACAACACTTATATTTACCCCAACACACATGAGAAACAGAAATTTGTACATAGTGCTGTACAAATCAAGTTTTTTTTCTCCAAAGGCATTGTAAACTTCTTTCAATGTTTCCAGCATCATACAGTGGACAGCACTCTGACTCTCCCACAAGGGGGAGACAGTTTAAATTGTCATAACAGGCCCTAGTCGGCAGAATGCATGCTGGGGGAGAAAATCATTTTGACCCAGAAACAATTACAATTACATTTAATGATTTAGTAGACGCTTTTATCCAAAGCGACTTACATATGAGGAGAACAATATAGAAGCAATCAAACCACCAATAGGGCAACGATATGTACAGTAAGTGCTGTGACAAGTCCCAGTACATGCAGCAAGTTTTTTTTTTTTTAATAAATAAATAGAATAGAATAGTAAGTGTTAGTATTAATGGGTGAAGTGTTTATGAAAAAGATACATCTTTAACTGTTTTATTGAAAATGGTTAAAGACTCAGCAGCCCGGGTTGAGTTAGACAGGTCTTTCCACCAGCAGGGAACAGTCAGGGTAAAAGTCCATGAAAGTGATTTTGTGCCTTTTTGGAATGGCACCGTAAAGTGCCATTCACTTGAAGAATGCAAACAACTGGAGGTATTTTGAAAAGTATTTGCTATGTGGTGATATATTGTAATTATTATGTTGGAGATTCATTCCAACGGACATTAAACAGGTTCAGTACAAATATAATGTCTTAGAAATACAAATGGCTTTTATTGGACATTAATTATATGTTCCATTTTCTTCAGGAAGTGAGATCCCATGAGCGTGAGATCCTGTAGTCATCTAGAGTGACCCTTGCAGAATCTGATTATGTTTTCAATCAATAAGCTACCATGTTTGTGTAAGTAGGCTACAGGGTGTCAGTAAGAAGAGCAAAATTAGTTTCCACCGAAAATAAGTTACTCTTAACGTCTCTTACTTTCTAAGTGCTAAAGTTTTTTGGACCATGTCTTGCAAAAGTCTTGCTGAAAACATTCAATATTCAGGCTACCCTAATGATTAATAACCATAAAAAAAAAAATGTTTCATATCAAACACTTTGTGTGACCTAGCTTCAGCACACATAGTAAGCCATGTGTTTAATTAGTCTTCTCTCAGCTCTTCAATTATTTAAGATTGCCAGGGCTTTGATTGCAGGTTAATTAATGGGTCGGCTCCCAGGAGCACAGAGGTGTGAGATGAATCATGTCGCCGGCTCCATGCAGACAGATAGAAGCTCCCTCAGGGTCTCCTGTCCAACCACTGGAACCCTGATAATGCTCAGGCTTATCTTACCACCTAGAAAGGATATAGTGCATTTGTTACAAGTTCACCCATGTGCAATACTGAGATTGCGTCTTTTCTTCATGCATATAAGAGTCAGGCTTGTTTTTATTTTCAGAGGAAGATGAGGCAAATGACATTTTCTGAGGAATGTTAGCCCAAGGGAAATCTTTTCAAAGATTTCCAGAAATATTTAATCTTAAATTAGACTTTTTGATGTTATTGGATGATGGAGGATCTCCAATTGGTTTAAATTTCTAGGGGATGAAAGTCATTTCCTGGAAAGAGAAACACTGTGAACTTTGTGAAGTACTATATGATGTAAAAACAGAAATGGCTTGCGATTGAAAATCTAGATCTTTATAATTATTATCATATAAAAAGTTATGGCTTGTATGCTAGTTTTTTTTTTAAATACATTTTTTAAAAGGTCCTATTCATAAACACGTGCATAATAAAGTTACGTTTATTAATGTTATTTATTTTACACAGAAGTTCATTCTGCTTATGCTTCATAAGGCACAAAGTGCATCATATTTCACAGAGCAGGTCTTTCCTGGACGACGGGTTTGACTGATTATGTTTTATCTGTTTTATTAATGGTTTTAGATATGAGAATGACACAAAAAAGTCTTCGTTAAAAGCAAAGAGTTGAAGGTAATGACAAAAAAACAAAAACAACAAATTACATTCTGATACATTAGCTTATTATCAATGAATTAATTTCCTGTTATATTAATCTGGTACATCATTTCATTGAAGTCAAGGCAGCAATTGACTAATGCTGCTTTCCAGTAAAACTGACTTCCAAGAACCAAACTTTGACCTTAACATTGACCCGTTGCTTTTGTACTTGTCTAATAAACTCTCCAAGAATCTATGTATCATCTGTGATACATCATGATAAACACTGACTTTGTAATATAAGTTGTGTAATTTTGGTTTCATCAGTGTAACAGTTAGAACTTTACAATTCACAGAACTCTTCAACACCATTTTATCAACTAATTAGCACTAGAATCAGCTAATTAGTGTGTTCAGCAGAGATATCTGCTCTCTAGTGAATGTCTGCTGTCAGTTCTTTGATGATTCCCAATTCTCCGGTTTTCCTTGACTGCTCATCTATCTGTGTGTTTTGTCTACAGATTTAACATAACCCCTGTGGACAGACATGTTTTTTGTGTTTTAATTAGATATTGTCTAATTAATTGCTGTTTTTTTTGTTTTTGTTTTTTCATGGAATTTCACTCACTGGGAAAAGGTTAATGGAGAATCAGGCAAATCAAAGCCACTTTCTCTTGCCCAGAAGAACATTGCCATGATGATTTATGGAATAGTTCATTGTTTTGGAAATGGAAAAATATGATAACAAGTTTCACACATTACCTTGGGAGTGGGGCACAACACAAAAGTCTTTTTAATAACACATTGTCAACTTAAATCTAAACATATACAGAGACAATAAAGACAAAATGCTAGCTTTTATTTCCATGTATTTTGTTCAAAATTTGCATCAGGTCAAAAAGGAAAAAAAAAATAAAGTTACTGGATTTTTTGCTGATATTGGTGTTCCTTGCATGACGGTCAAAAATTATGTTTTTTTTTATTATTATTAATTTAATTAAATAAATGTACTATATTTTAGTTCAATAATGTTTTTTTTATTTAATTTTATGGTACTAAATTATATTTATGCAGTAGTTATAATCCATTTATTTACTTTTTGAGTTTAGACCTGAAAATGAAATTTCCAACTAAAACTATAAATCTTGAAAGCTTTGGAGCACAGACTTAAGTTTGGTTTCTTTTTAAAGAAGACACTTGGCAGACTATTGCTGAAGTGAAAAAAAGTAAACTCAGAAGTTGTAGAAGTTTAGATTTATTGTTATGAAAAAAGCACAAAAATACTATTTTCAATTTAATCTTAAACTAAATCAAAGCCATAAATTTAAAGTTGTATTTAAAATTTGAGGCTGATATCTCAAAAAATGAGCTTCCAGAAAGATTTTGTTTGGGCGCAATACCAAACGTATCCACTAGATGAAGTTAGTCCCATTAATTTCCAATGCAGTCATCTTTGAGCATGAGCAGTATGTTTGACTATTTTTTTTAGGACCATTTAACCTTTTTTCATGTCCGTGATTTGTGTGTGTGTGTGTGTGTGTGTGTGTGTGTTTGTGTTCACATAGCAAGTGCCAAACTCTTTACCAAGTTTCGTACCATTCTGATGAAGTAAAAAATTCTAAAAAAAAAAAAAAAACAAAAAAAAAAAGTAAAATTTTTTGGTCAAAAATGACAGAAGAACACTAGAGGGAAGACCAATATGTGGCAGTATTATTCCTCTTAACTTTGGAAAAGAATTTCCTTAATTATTACATCTTGCCATTTTGTTCATTTTCCCTTAATATAACTCCAACTCTCCACGCCTCCCCATGACCAATAACAAAGAAAATTCATCAAATCAAGTAAATGGAAAAGCATTCATCCTTTCAAACATAAATTGCATGGCAGAGCACTGTAATGTTCAGTCTACAATAACCCACATTTATGGATATTTCAGGGACATTGAATGTCAGCTACAACATTTGGAATACCTTCATTCAGACTTTAATCATTTTCAATATTTTCAGCAAGCAGATGTTTACAGTGCCCCCCATTTTCTTTATTTATCCAGCATTTGAGAAATGTCAAATGGATAAAAAAGAGTTTCAATATTTTTCTCCTTATCTGGACTAACCACTAACCAGTGTTGGGTAAGTTACTTCAAAAAAGTGATTAATTACTAATTACTAATTACATCATCAATGTTGTATTTAAAATACTTTTCTAATTACTCTGTCTGAAAAGAAATTTAATTACTCAATAAGTAACTTACTAATTACTTCTTAAAATCCCTATAAACCTTGACCAGATAGACAATAGAAAGGAAACTCTTTTAATAATTTAGTCAAACATGGAATAGTTTAGCCTTTTATAGCTTTTTAAAACATTTTAACTTTATTAAAACATATACTATAATACTTTTATTTACTTTATAATACTTAATTTTTTTTTTTAGTAACAAATAGGGATGTCACTATACCAAAAACCTAGTAGTCGGTACCGATACCACCAAAAGTGCACAATACTCGATACCAAAGTCGATACCACGGTAAAAATATATAAAAATACAAATAAAACAATGCTATATATTTTTTCCAGGTAGGTCTAATAGTAGTAAGTAAAAATACCACAGAAATTGAATAATTAAATATAAAATAACTCTGCATAGTCATAACTGTATAAATGAAATATAGATTAATCCTTATTAAAGCTTTTTTGTTGTTGTTGTTTGATTATCATTTATAATACAGACAGCCAAGTAGCGTGTTTTAAAGGCTGCTGTCACTAAGACCTAACGGACGGAGACAATATGCTGTTACACATGCTGTTCACATTCACATAACCAACTCGAATATACGCCAAGACGGGCATTTTGACAAAACTGTGTGTGTTTATTTGAACGTTTATGTGTAATAAACCGCGAAAATTTGACACTCGAGAGAGGCGGCTATGTGTGTGCGCTTTGATTGAGAGCGCACTGACTGAAGACCGTCTCTCAGAGAGCGTGCGCAGTTTTTTCTCCCTAGGACATAGCTTACATTTTACCGTAATGTTCTTGCCTACCTGTGTCAAAAAAGTGAAGTAATTGGATTATTTCCATTCTGCAAAACAGCCACTCGCTTCTGCCGACATCTTCAGACCGCGACTACACAGCCAACTGGTTCGAAGTTGCGAACAACTGCACTACAGCTAACGATTTTAAAGAGGCAGCGTTCACTTTTACCTTTAGACGACAAATTTAGATTTTAAATTCAATATTGATTTAAACAGAACTGTTGAACTAATTTACAGTATGTAATGTAAGTACATTATAAGTAACTGTAATTAAATTACCTAAAAATGAACAGTAATCCCTTACTTTACTTTTTCAGTGGATAAGTAATTTAATTACAGTAACGCCCAACTCTGCCACCAACATACAAATACAGATTTGTGAGATTATGAGGCATAAGTAATAGAATGAGTATTTTTTGGTAATGCAGAGAAATTTAAAGGAAAGCTTGAACTTTAGGTCTTAAAGCTTTATATATATAAATATAAATATATAAATTATATATAATGTTGTTTACTTTATAGTTAAAAATACATCTGTCCACTTTATTTTATTATGGCATGTTATTTGATTTGATTTATTTTTACGTTGTTGTAGGTTGGTGGTTTAAAAATGCTTATTCTTTATTTTCCTATAATTGCCATTGGAAGATTACAACTTCTTAATGCATGGAAATGCACTGTGTGGACGCAATTAAAAAATAAATCTCATGTAAAATCTTTCCTGTGTGATTAAATAATTAATGCATCAGAAGGCTAATTCTTAGAGTACTATACATAAACTTATCAAGTCTTTATTCTTTTGAAATGTGCTGTTATGCTTTTCAAACAGCTTTGAATGCTGTATCTAACCTCTTTCTAAACTCATGAACAGTAACAGTAACACTTCTGTCCTGCACCATATGGCAGCCCATACAATCATTATTTTGTGTGTGTATACTGCAATGTCACACTGTGGAATAACACTGACACACACCAGCTCCCATGCTGATGCATTCAGCTTCCTCCATCTCTTAATTCAAACATGAGATGTAGTAGAGACATAATATGTGGAACTGTAGTAAGAGAGGGAATTTAAGATTCATTTTTTCTTTCTAGTGGGGAGGGGAAGGTTGTATAGCGGATAATTAGAGCCTAGTAATTGTATTGTGCTCTCAAGCTGGGGGAAAGCTGGGTGTCCATGGCAACTGATGGAAAAATGAGTCATCTGAGATTTTTGTGTGTGCATGTGGGTGTGTGTCTGCCCGTGAGTGTCTACTTGGGAGTTTTTGTGACCACTAAAATGGATGTACATCAGTGATTTTCACATTAATTTCAGGTACATGTGGGATATGACTAAGTGTATTTGTTTGCAGCAAGCAAGCATAAGGACTTTTTATCGGAGCACGTTCACATAAAATATGATTGAAGGGAGGGTATCATGAAAAATCTCATTTCATTACAATTCTCAAATAAGAGTTTGATGTACTATATGTAAACATATTTTCAGGACTCAAAACTCCCTCCTCAGGCCAAATAAACATTTGAAAGTAGAACTGGAAGGACAGTTGGTATTATTAAGAAGCAGGGCCTGTATTGAAGAAACATCCTAACATAGAATCTTATTCTATTCTAACAATTGTAATTTCACTTTGGAAATAGAACATTTTCAAATCTTAAGAATTAAGACAGGAAGTTTCTGTAATACAGATATCGCAGAAGTTAATGGTAAGAGTTAGACATGGGGAAGTTTGTCAAACATAGCATCTGCAAATCTTTATAACCTTCTGACTGTACAGTGTTCTAACAAAAAAATAATTTTTTTTGACTCTGTACTGACAGTCTGACCTTATTAGTTTGTTCAACACATTTCAATCTGGATTGTTTTGTCAGCCTGTCATAATGTCACGCAGGTTTTGCAAAAAAGGTTGTGTCATTCAAAGCTGTTGCAATTACAACTGGAAAACCACAACCCATAAGTAATCTGTTACATGTGGATAGAGTGTCTACATACAAGTTTTAGATGCAAAAGGGGGACTGTTTAATTTGTAATATATTTTGTATTTTAATCTATTTATTCAGCAAAGACACATTAAACTGATCAACAGAGTAAAGGCCATAAGAGAGTTCTACAGTAGTCAACATTTGAAGTGGATCAAAAAAGTTAATCAAAGTTGTCCTAAGAACTAAGTTGTCCTAAAAAGAAGGTTTTAGAGCAACTTTGATGAAAGGTTTTGATCCACTTCAAATGTTGACTACTATATTTCAAATAAATGTTCTTTTTCATCAAATTCTTTAAAAAAATGTATCACGGTTTCAAAAACTGTTTTCATCATTGATAAGAAGATAAGTTTCTTGAGCACCAAATTAGCATATTTGAATGATTTATGAAGGATCATGTGACACTAAAGACTGGAGTAATGATGCTGAAAATTCAGCTTTGCCATCAATAAAGGTATACTACAATAAGGTGCCAGGGTTAAATGCATTAAAATTAGTTTAAAATGAACGCTACATTTGTTACATTATTTATAAATGACTGTTAACATCACTTAAAGCTGCAGTCTGTAAATTTTTTTGGTTAAAAATGATTCAGAATCAATTTTTGAGCAAGTACATAACCAGCCAGTGTTCAAAACTATCTCCTTACCTTAGCCCGATTCACAACGGTAAGCTTGTAATAATGTTTCCAAATCCTGATGGTACTGGTGGGTTTCCGCAGGACAATGGTGGGTTTCACGTCTGTTTACATAGAGAACGAGTCCCAGCTAGTAGGAATGTGGAGGATGCTACAGGCGGCGGATCATTTATAGCCTTTTCTCACAGTAGCTGCAACAATTAAACTTCTAATTTTTATGGTGGATTGTAATCCAGAAAGGTCCAAATGACAATCATCAGTGAAAACTGGAGATTCACCCGTAGTCAAAAGCAAAAGACTTCAGACTGCGGAGTGGCTACAGAAATTGAAATCTACAGGTAACGCTAATACACACTAAATACACAGTCACGCAATGATGAACAAATTATAACAATAATAATCATTTGCACGGTTTGACGTGATCTGAGCTAAGCGATCGTTAGATTTAATCACCATTGGCAGCGCGATTTATTGCTTTTTTTCTCAGTTGGTCAGAACAAAAGTGGCAGACATGTTACTTGTTCAGATGACATTTTCCGGTGAAAATTCTTATTTTGGTCATACTTCCAAGACGTAGAATCTGTGATTCTGAAGTACAGTATCCACACGGTGCGGTGACTGACAGCAAACAAACATTAGATTGATCAGCGCTGAGGAGCTGTGCCGATACACAACCCACGTAAAGATGATAATTCTGAAAATAACTGCAATTGCAGGTTTCTAACAGAGATGGCGACAAAGAGGCAACACTTACGGACTTCAGCTTTAACATAATAATTAATTTTTAGCACATGTAGCTCAGTTTTATTATGATTTATTTATCATAATAAATTACTAAGTAAAAAAATACATTAAAATAGAAAAAAATTTGGGCTATTTTAAATTGTAATAATATATCACAATATCACTGTTTAACTGTCAAATAAATGCAGCCTTGGTGAGCATGAAATACTTATTTCAAAACATTATTATTATTATTATTATTATTTTATCGTATTAATTGAACCTCAGTCCAGATGGAAATGTGTCCTCGAACAGCTGATGGGGTGAGAAGGGAAGCTTGTAAATTACATAGCCAGAATGGACTGTAGAGCCACCAGCAATCATAAAGAGATGTGGACACCGTGATTGAGAATGATACTCCCACAGGGGCATATAAATCACAGCTGATGATACTTCAGACACAGTGAGACATGGGGCACACAATCCATAATTGGTATTTGACTCAAAATGCTTCAGCTGGGAATTGAGACCATCAGTCTCTCGCACTCAAGGCTGGTTGTCAACAAACAACATTGATTGAAAAACATCTGTATAGTTAAGATTCAATAAAGGCTCATGAAGCCATCACTGCCATGAGGTGTGTGGCCACCAGACCACTGAATCATATGGAATGAAACATTTTGGGTGAAGTGTGGAAGGCGTCTGAAAAGGTTATCTGCCAAATTCTGAAAAAGAGTTGGCCGTGATAATGTCATGACAGCGTGAAAAGATGTATGGTTCACGCATCTCATTCAGATGTGACTAAGCAGCACCTGGCAAATAAGTTCACTCAAGCTTGCCTGCCTGGAATTACCTTTCAGATGTTCATTGTATTGTGACATTTATGCTTTGAACAGCTGATCTCATTGAAGACCAGGTGTACAATCTCTACCCCATCACGACACAAACACTTTTGAGTTTGGCTGGAGACCCACATAGCAATTTTTCTCTGGCCCAACTCCGGTCCACACAACCAGCTTTTGCTTGGCCCACATACAGCAATGAATTACGGTCCTCGGGTGGCCCAGATCTGGATTAAAGACAAGAGCCACATATGGGCCATGGCTTTATGAGCCTGGTTTCTCCCAAGGTTTTTTTCTCCATTTTTGTCACCTGTTGGAGTTTGGGTTCCTTGCCGCTGTCACCTTTGGCTTGCTTAGTTGGGGACACTTGATATTCAACAATGTTTTTGATCTGCCTGTATTCACACCATTGTATGCGAACTGAACCGAGCTGGACGATGACATCACTGTTTTCTCCAGAGCTGATGTATAGATAAATTAACTAAATTAATAACTATTGATTTTTACAAAGGAATGAATCAATACTGAATTTACTTAAGCTGGACAATGACACAATTTTCTTCTAGAGCTGCTGTGCAGCCAAAATTATTTGCAAGTTATCACTGTAAAGCTGCTTTGACACAATCTGCATTGTAAAAAGATATAGGTGAAAAAATAAAGGTGACTTGACTTGATAACTGGCCCAAGTCTAAGCCAATTAATAACTCATATCTGGCCCTTAACTGGGCCTGAACTGGTTTTTATATTGTCACCAATTCACAGCATTACGTAAACCATATCAACACCAGTCTTTAACCAAAAACTGCAAAACTGAGTCATACCTGAGCCTTATCTAGCCCAATATGCAATTGCAAACACAGAATCTTAATATTTTGTATATTTCTCTTTTTTGCCATTATTCGTTTTGGATAATAATGTTTTGGCAATACTGTATATAAACATAATCATGCCAGTAAAGTACAAAATTGAAGCTCAGCCATTAAATCCAAAAATCATGTACCTGTAGAATAATAATTAAATAAATGTATACAAAAACAAGCCTAGTCTCACATAACATTTACAGGTACAAAAATGTACTTTTGTTATGTTTAGATCCATGTTATGTTTTATGTACCATTTCAAACATACAATCTAAAGAAATCTCCGCCAAACCCAGGGGGTTAATTGGTAAAAGGAAAAAAAAAACAACCACAGCACAGTGATGTAGTTTCTTGCGTTGCATTAATTTGTTGTTGTGTTAAAGAAAAATAGAATGTTCTTTCTTTTCAAAAGTTGGGGAGACCATTCTTATTATGTTGGCCAATCAAATTGTACCTGTATTGGCAGGGACTCCACCCATATATATATATATATATATATATATATATATATATATATATAGGAAGCCCGGGAAAATGGGCAGTGGGGATTTAGGCAGTTCACTAAAAAATGTGCAGCTCATGCAGTATGTTCATTAAACGCATTGTTGTTAAATAATGTCGTCTTTCCCTCTCGTGACACTGAGTGTTTTCGAAAGATTTGTATTTAGTTTGGTTTAATAACATTACCTTTGCGAGTATGACTCTCACTCGTCTTGTGAACTAGCATAACTTGCATGCGGCTACTGCAAAACTATTCACAAGCTTCTAGGGATTTGATTTTGGTTGTCATTTCTTGAAATAAATATTTAAAAAAATATAGTGTGTCAGTGTCTGTCCACTGAATGTGTGTGCCACAATCTCTGATTCCCCTCTGTGGCCATAGGAAAGTGAATGACAACAATAAAACTTCAGTTACATTTAAACATTTCTAACAAATAAATGGATCGACTTCTGTCAGCTTGTTGAACACATATTTTTATTTGGACATTTCTATTACTGTATATGATGGCTGAAGCAGCAGCGAGCGCCCAGTGTGTGACACTGTTTTCCCCACTAGAAATTTTACGTTCCCAGAACATTCTCAGGACGTCCCCACTGGTGTTAAGGATGTTGCCTAGTAACGTTCCCAGTACGTTCAGAGACGGTCACGATGTGGAGTTCCTTTAAGGGTTGGGGGGCGTTATTTGGCTGACCTTCACAGAACATTCAGGATGTTCTGGGAATGTTTAAGGAACCATATTTTATTTGGAAATGTTCTCAGAACGTCCCAGCTGCCCTTGCCAAAAAATTGAATTGAAAATTAGAGTTAAATTGACTAACAAAAGTGGCTGTTCAAACAAAAACTATTTTTTCTTAAATGTCTTACAAAAAAAAAAAAGCTCTTTACAGGTATTTTCTGGATTATTATTATGAAACCTTTTCTTTAAAACGCAAATCTCTTGCAGTAAGTCATTAGCTGACAACAGCACATGCATGAGCTAATGTAACTACTGTATCACTGCATCATCAACTACACAGTTACTGCAGCCTTTAACCCCTTAACTGTCATGGTCCCGCTGGCCGGATACCTCCCAACCAGCACACCCATGTAGGCCCCACATGGGTTAGCCCAGATGAAATGAACTCTACTCAGTGTGAACACTACAGGCTGTTAAATGTAACACTGAATCGGTGTTGGAGTTAATGAGATAATTTGGTGATAACGAGCAGAATCAAGGACAGAGGAACAACAAGAACTACGACTTCAGCCACAGCCTTAGATGAAATCAACTGAAGATAAAAGACATATCTCAAGATCTGATTAAACAACTCCACAAACAGCATTACCAGCTTCACTTATTACCAACCAGACTGACTTTATTTCTAACATACATCTACAAAAGTTGTTATTGAGAATTAAGAGAGGTTTACATGTTGATGATTTGTTGAAAATAAGTTTTGTTTGATGTCACCATTATCAGTCAGTGTTTGCTCTAGTTAGACAGTTTTACTTGAATTTTTTAGTGTTAGTTTTTCTCTGGCTGTTGTAACTGTTTGTTATGGCAAGAAAGACAAGAGAAAATGTGATCAGCTACTTTATAATAAAAATATAATCATCATGTAGTGGTTTAATTCATTGATTTAATGAATGAGCTTTATATGAACAAAATGTTATTAAGTTTGAAAACACATTGTACAGTAAACACTTTAAAACTCCAACAACACTTCCTCACACACAGACATCTAGAATCAGTGTATGAGTCTCAGCAATGGTAACATGCTTCATGCCACAATGCATTCTGGGTGCATCATGCAAGAAAAAGAATGCATTGCGGCATTAAGCATGTCACCATTGTTGAGATTCATATGCTGATTCTAGATGTATGTTTGTGAGTAAGTCTCACCGTAGTTTAAAATGCTTAGTATACAATCTTTTTTTAAAACTCATTTAGATTTTCTGATTAAAACTGTGCTGGGTCTTTATCAGAATCACAATAAAAAGTTAGTAAGATATTGCTCCTATTAAACTCAGTCATAAGATCAGTGAATTAAGCCACTACACAATGATTATGTTCTTATCATGAAAAAGCCACAGCATCAGATTGGGTTTTCTCTTATTTTTTGTTGCTATAACAATTTCAGTTACAACAACCAGAGAAACTCCCACATTACAAAGACAAGTCAAACTACCCAAGTAAAGTAAACACTGATCACAATGATGGTGACATAAAAAATAACAAATTTCAATAAAAAAAAAAAATCAACAACAAAAAACTCTCTTTCTTAATTCTCAATAAGAGCTTCTGTATATGGAGTTGTTTAATCCTCCTCTGCTGAGATCTTGAGAGATTTAATGTCTTCTTTTATCTAAGGCTGCGGCTGAAGTCACTTGTAGTTCTAGTATTTTGATTTTTTCTGTTCTTGTTGTTTCTCTTTCCTTCGTTGATTCTGCTTGTTAACAGCAGCTATTGTCAATAATGCTCAGTCATAATTAATTACTTAATTATCTCACGTCAACACTGATTCGGTGTTACATTTAACAGCCTGTAGTGTGCACTTCTTAACACGTGTTCATTTCATCTGGGCTAAACCATGTGGGGACTACATGGGTGTGCTGGCTGGGAGACATCCCGCCAGCAGGACCGTGACAGTCAAAGAGCTAAATAAAGCAACATACAGCAGAACATCAGTGTTTCTCACTGACTGAAGCACAGGCTCTACTCTTCAGCACAATGGTAACCTCACAAAACTCAGACAACAGAAACAGAACATTAAACACTAACAGATCTCTCTAGATCTCAGCATCTTCACTTATTACAAACCACTCTGACTTTATTTATTTCATTCAAAACTTCTTAATGAGGTGTTGATGTTTTATTAAAATTTATAAATGTACTTTTGTTATGTTAAACAAGTGCTTACCTCCATTACGGAGGTAAGCACTTGTTTTAGTTGGGCTCCTGACCCTTGACATTTTAACTTTAATTTTTCTCCAATTGTTGTAACTGTGTGTTTCTAAAGCACGTCTGTTACAAAAAAAAAGTTGTAAAAAAAATCTGATCAAATGGATTTGGTTATTCACTGATCTCTGAATATTGCATTCTTTTCATGTCATTGCAGTCCTATGATAAAGCATAAAATCCCATCCTGCTTTGATATTTTGAAATTTTTTATCAATGTGCAGAAATTATTCAAACAGGATCATGTAGACTCACACACTGATCAAGATTCTGCATATGAACCTCAACAATGGTGACAAAATTTTCAGATAAAGAGACCAGTTCTGAGCATCACAAAACAAGCTACTAAAATCACAAAAAAAGATTTTTGTTTATTGTCACCATCGCTGAGGTTCATACACTGATTCATGATGTCTGTGTGAGTCTAAAAGACATGGCTCAAAACTCTTGTCTGTACTATAATTTTTTAAAAAATAAATAAAACAAATAAAAAAAAAATCTGACCTTTAATTAATGCAAAACTAACAGTTAACACACTCAGTTTAGTCTCTGGACAGAATCAGTATACTCCATGAAGATTGAACCACTATTATTAAACAACCAAATTCATCTGGTCAGAAACTTTCCTGCAATTTTTGTTGTAACAAGCGTGTTTTAGAAACACAGTTAAAGTAGCCAGCAAATATCTAACGTTAAACTATCAACAATCAAGAGCCCATCTAAAGCAAACGCTCACCTCCACAACGGTGACTTCAAACTTCATTATTTTCTATAAAACACCCACGTAGAAGGCGACGTTCTCGCGTCCTTGCACAACGTTCCCTAAAAGTTCTCTAAAGGTGAAGAAAATTCTGAACCTTTACAGAACATTCGGGACGTTCCACTAGACAACGTCCTTAACCAGATCCGACGCCAGAATATATAGAATGGGGGGGGGCATTCGGTTTTCATAGGGGGGCACACATTTTTATAATCTGAGAAACAGACGTTCGCCAAAATAATAACGTCCCGTATTTATTATTAATGAAACAGACTTCTATAATGAAATAAAGTTCTATATTACCACAAAAACACAAGATAGTTGATCCTAATTAGATCAAACTACACCAAAAACCAAACCCCTTTGCATTATGGCAATACATACTTTGCAAACACGAGGCACAAAAGCTTTTCAATTCCGCGAACAACACAATAATAAAAACGATACATACCAAATAACAATAAAAATATGTAGGCTAGCCTACATCTGTAGCATATTGATGTGTAACTAAGATGTACTCACCATTAAAATAGTTGAAGGTCTCCGAGTCATTTATAAATAAGGCCTAATTATGTTTGAAGTTCAGTTTTGTGTATTAATGCGTTAAATATGAATTTTCTGATCTTAAGCGGAGGGTGAACCAACTCCAGGGTAAGGAGATGCGATTCCCATTTAAAAACACATTTAAACAGATTTCCTTGAAATAGTTTTAACTTACTTGTCACAGCACAACCTACATATCCCAACATAAACACTGCTGATTAATTATTTGTTAATAAAGTGTTTACGTTCACAAACCACTGTTAATTTTAACAGATTACGCACGCGGGATTTGGCAGAGAGTGCGCAAAAGGCGCTCCCTTTATAATCACTAAAAATCTCACTCATCTTAGTTCAGACATTGCGATCTCAAGACGTTCTGTAACAATAAATTAAACTGACCGCATAATTACACAACAATTTACATAATTGTTAGTTATAATGAGGGAACATTTGCCACCATCCACAACTCAGAATCCACTCACCGCTCAAACGAGTTTTTGTTCAGTGCTAGGTTACACCTCTGATTGGTCATTGCGTTCCAGAAATCAACAGATTTGTTCGTTATTGGCTACATTGCTCAACGCTGCAAGAACACGTTGTAAAGCCTTGTCGTTCTTCAGAGCGCAAACACAGATACGCACTGGATTGTTTGCCAAATATGTTTCGCCAATATGCTAACATTAACTGATCCTAGACCAAGTAGTTATGTGCAGTTTTTCTCTCTAAAAGCATTCAGAAGCAGCAGCAGGTAGGCAGTGGTTTGAATGAGAAAATAGTCTCAAGATCATAGCCGGCCTTACACACACTCCGCCTAATTTCTATTTCATATTTCTGAAGATAATGTGTTATTTAAAGTTACCGTTGTAGAGATAGTGTTCCTATGAGCTAAATGCTGCTGAAGACATTTCGTTATGGAATATGTGAATGGCCAGATCCACAGAAATAAGGTTTTTGCTCTCAATCGGAAGTTTGCTGAATGACTATACGATTAGGGGGGCACTGTTTTGTGAATGCTTCAATTTGTGTAAATCAACTAGATTTATTTAAACATTTGATTCCTCTTCTGAACAGTTACAAAAAGAAACACATGAGAGATTACAATATATGGATTTTAAGAACTAGCAGAAGCTGCTCATTACATGACAAATTATTTTTTTTCATCAGTTACAAACACCTAAACTCGCTCACCTAAAATTCCCACTGAACAAATGTAACTTGTTCTTAGATTACAGACCAATATGAAAGATATATGTTATAAAGAAATACATAATTGCACATTTAACAATCAGATATTAATGAATGTGATTTATCTCAAGAGATAAGGAAAAGAAGCAGGTGATTTTAGTTTCAGAGTGTCAGTGATAAAAAAGAAGTATGGCTGATTCGGTTATCTCTCTGGAAGCACTCCATCCTTTATTAGTACCATAGCCATCCCAAAACCTGAAACTGTGATGTGTTTGGTTTCGTGTTTTTTTGTAAAGAATGTTTACTAAAAGCAAAAGTCCTCATGTTGACATCTGTTTCACACGTTCAGCACATTTTTCTTCAGTCAATTCGTTACATTCAAAAAAATTATCAAATATTTTACTCTAAACTGTCATTTTTCCCCAATTATCTGAACAAGACAGCACATTAACTTACCATTTCCATGAGTCAGTGGTAATAGTTAATAGGTAATAGTAGTAATAGTTCTTGGTGTCTAAAGTAACTTGAGGAAATAATATTTAGGCTTTTTTATATCCTTTTTTTTTTCAATGGCTGATTTATAAGTAACTAAATCAAAATCATCAAGAACAAAGACGTCTTTGTGCACTTTATTGGCAGATATGACGAGAAAGATATATTCATTGTTTTTCTCAGCAACCTGTTACCAAACAGACATATTCTTATCAAGGGACAACAGATGCTGCCGAACGATATACAAAATTTTTTAAATTTGTTCCAAACCTATTTGACTTTCTTCTGTGGAACACAAAAAAATAAATATTTTGTATACACAATGAAAGTGGGGGCATTCCAAAGGCAAAATCAAATGTTGTTTTGGACTCCACAGTTTTATTATATGAACAAAAACATGATATGCTTCACACCTCAACAAGTAGCCTTTGAGAAAGGGTATGCATCCTGTCACTAACACATGCCGCAATTTCAAAGTATCCAGGATTCTATGACAGAAAGGTAATAAGGTATCAATTCATATTCTAGATAACATTTTATTGGCATTTCAGTGTCTCAATGTTGCTTCATTTAAACCAGGGTTGTAAAACTGTAAATGTAATAAAATAGTATAATCATCACAGATTCTGCTGCTCCAAACCAAATGTGACTCTGTTTGCGATGATCTTTTCTTCTCTATTGTGACATTGGCCTATCTGTGTGAAACAGCTTCTTGGACAAATAAAATAAATAAAAAAAATAAAATTAAAATAAAATTAAAATTAAAATAAAAACAAGCGCAACATGGAGGGGTTTTGCAGTACAGATGTTGTCTTATTTACAACATGAAATGTAGGAGGCTTGTATGCTCAGCTTTATTCCGTGCTGTTGTCTCCGCTGGTTTCAAAACAAGTCTCTGTTATATTGTCATTTTCTGCTCGTCCTGCACTTTACAACAACACAACCTTGTTTCTGCAGTGACTTTCAGCATGTTTTCTATAACAACGTCTGACGTTTACGTTTTACGTGACATGAGAAAGTCACGTAAACCAATTGAAATCCGATCAGAGCAGTCAGACTGAAATGTATTTCCGGAAATGCAATTTGAATAGGATTTTAAACCACAAAGGCTACATTCAGACTGTCTGTCCAAATTCGAGTTTTGTGCATATTCGATTGAGATTTAGCTAGTGTGAATGGCCAAAAATCACATGAAATGCGATTTTTACAAATCCGTTTCGAGCTACGGTCTGTGTGAGGTACACAGTAGAATTTAATTTGTTAATCGCTGAAAATCGTATCCTGATCCACTCCGTGAAGACACACATTTCACAATCGTTGATCTTATTCTTCTGTTTTTGTTCTATTCTTATTCTTTATATTTTTGTTGAAATCCGATGGCTCAGTGAGGCCTCCATAGCCAGCAATGACATTTCCTCTCTCAAGATCCATTAATGTACTAAAAACATATTTAAATCAGTTCATATGAGTACAGTGAGTTCAATATTAATATTATAAAGCAACGAGAATATTTTTGGTGCACCAAAAAACCCCAAAATAACGACTTATATAGTGATGGCCAATTTCAAAATACTGCTTCAGAAAGCTTCTGAGCGTTATGAATCAGTGTATCGAATCATGATTCGGATCGCGTGTCAAACCTGCCAAACTGCTGAAATCACGTGACGTTGGCGCTCCTAACCGCTGATTCGACACGCTGATTCATAATGCTCAGAATTATGCATTTAATCAATATTATTTATCAATTTTTAGTGCGTTTGCTAAAATGTCTCTTTCTAACAAGAAATAATCTTGGAATCCTTTTAAAAAAAAAAATTAATTTAAAATGTGGCCCTGATTTGGGCCACACTTGGCCCAGCTTTGGCTGAGAGGACACATACCGCTGCCAACAGGAGACCATGCAAGCTTGAGGCCACATTCAGACACATTAAGTCTGTCTGCTATAGTATGTGGGTAAATGATCATAGTTATAATTATTAGCAATGCTAATTAGCACCCACAAACCTTCCACTAAAACATTTTATTCATCATTTACCCAAACTTCTTTCCTGAATGCACATTACTGTTTCACTCTCTCTCTCTCTAAAACTACTCTGTAAAGTCTTTAATTGCTAATATTTCTGGCAAACATGAAATGAAAAAGAAAAAACTGAGAAAGTTCTATTATGTTGTGATGCCCAGAGGATCATTTTATAGCTCTGGAGACTTAATGAAGATGAAGATAAGAAGCTGTTTTTAATTTATGATTTGTTGAAAATGCTTGGGTTTGTAATGAAGTCTCTTATTTTTGATTGCAGATTACAAAACGGTTAATTCTAAGTCCTTGAATCTGATTAGTCAATAGCTGTGTTTTTTTTTACGATAAAACACCGCTATGACCAACGGTTTTATGGGCTATCACTGCACAACATCCTTATCAACATAAACATGTTTGTTCTCAGTGATACTGTTCACTGAAGCTTGTGTAATATACTGTATAGCTGAATAAAATCTGTTTGAATGTCAGCTGCGATATCTTGTCCTTTTAACAGTTAAGGGGTTTTCCAGTGCCCTGACAGTGCTAGTGTTCACAACTGCTTATTGCTTATGGGGGGTGGGGGGCAACTCAAGGGCAGACTAAAATTATAATTATGTATTAAACAGGCACTCTGCCATAACATATGATGTTTCAGCTACAAAACATGTGCCAAGGACAAAGGAATTTTTATGTCCTTTTATGGACTGAACTTAAACCTTTTGTAATGAGTCACTCTTAGAAAAATCTTTCCAGAACAGTAATTAATGTTCTCCACAACAGTTTGAACAAGGCCTTTACAGAGGTGATAAATGTCAAAATGATATTTCATCAAAAAGGTTATGGGATTTTGACACTGCATTCTATGAAATAATGAGCATAGAAAATTAAAAATTTAAATGCTTCGAACTTAATTAGCATCCAGGGACCTTTTTTCATCAAAACGTATGAGAAAAACTCGAAAATGTTTTTCACTGATTGGACTGAAATGCCATCTCTCAACAAGCCTTATGTTTAACATTCTTCAACACTGTCTGAATTCTTTCTGCTTGAACCATCATATATGTCCACAAGGTATTTATATGGATATGACTCTATAGGTCCTTTCTAATCATCATACACCTGCTGGTTTATTGTCAATAGAGCTGTTGAGATAATGAGGTATAAAGCCGAAAGGCCTGATCATCCTCAAGGCCCTACTAGTAACAATTCCACAATATTACAAGATAAAATCTATTGCATTTTGAAAGCTCTTTTCTTAAATCAATGAAATATATTAACAACAGTTAGATGTAGACGCATTCATGATGAGGGACTTTCAGCACAGCAGTGGGAAACAAGTATCTGACAGATTTAACTAGTAAATGAAATAAACTTAAAATAATTTTAATAACTATTTTATTCACTTTTCTATTTTTATTTACGGCTTTTAATTTTTTTATTTTATTGATATTTATATGAGGTAATGTAAGACATTAAATGTATTTTTGATTGTAGATCATAGTCATCGTTTGTACAGAATTTGTGAATAACACAGACAATTTTCTTTTTATTTACTATGTGAACAGGTCAAATGTGTTTGTTTTTTGGTTATACTGTAAGTCCGTAAAAGTAGGGCACAATGTACTGTATAAATATGAAGGAATTTTCCTTATTGGTTTTTTACAGGTGTTTTACCTGTCTTTTGAATTCAAAACAATGCATTGCATTGTGTTGTGTTTTAGGGTTAAAGGAAATTTCCGTAAAATTACTGGATAATATCCTGGCAGAAAATTACCAGTACATTTTCCTTTTTATTTTTTAAAGTATATACTGTAAAAAAATAAAACATACTGGTAATTTTCTGCCAGGACATTATCCTAATAATAAATATGATCACCCACAACTGATGTATCTGTGAATATTGTAAGGTGTGGGGGTCAATTTGGAGCTCAAATCGAATCTCATGCAACCCTGATGAATCACAAAAACTTCTAGAACTCATTACATCAATTCACATTTGTATTCTTGTCACATTTGTGTTCTCACCAAGAGAGTGTTTGTAATTGTACCCACCATTTATACAACCAAGGATATGTTACAAGTCAAGTGGTAAGTCAAATACTAAACCTCAAGTGTTAATAAAAATGCTAATGGCAAACATTGGCCCAATATACTTGCACTGCTACCTACTTACAGTAGATGACTCAATTCAAGTATTAAGATTACTAGAGGGAACATGAGAGACTTTGCTGAAGGTTTCAAGGACAAAACCCTGACAGCAAATAATTAAGTATACATGAGAAACCAAAACCAAGACAAAAGCGAATCCCAAATAACCTGACGTGGAGAAATCCCAGGACTCAACGTATCCAGGCAGCTGTTTTGCTTTAATGTTTAGAAGAGGTATGATCCAGGAGTATTACGTTATACTGTAGATCAAATCTTTTATTTAAACAAGATCATGATGATACATGACTCCATGATTGACCACAGAACCAAGCAACATGGAAACATAACTTGCTTGCTTTTATCTTTTGTTTACATTTTATTGTACATTTTATTATCTGATGTCATTTATTGACATGACAAAGTTATTTGCTCTACAATAAAAATTACTGAAAGCAAGGACGTTAGAGAAGAAGAGAGAGAGAAAGAGAGAGAGAACAGCTATTAGGACTGGAAATTAACTTCAGCATATTTTCACAGGTGCAAGAAGCGAGTTTTATTAGTTAGGGGACCAGATCTAGCTCCAAGGCATAGGTGGGTTTCCTGCAATTTTTTTAATCATACAGCAGAGGGGTGCTTCAATAATATCAAAAAAAAAAAAAAAAAAAATCAGTAACAGGTTTATACAATGTGGATATAATAGCCACAAGCTTATTATTTACATGCTGTGGAATAAGATGTGATGTACCATTATAAATTTCATTCACGTTGTTGTTAAACACAGAATATTTGAACAATAGAAAACATCAACGATGACTTTGATGACAAAACCAGATCTGAAATTATGCTGTTTAAAAGTCTCACGCAAGGCACTACAAGATAAGATAAAGCATGAAAAGGAAGATGCGGAGTAAATGTCAGCTTTGATAAGATTACAAAAATAATATTGTGAAAACAGCACCACGGATCATCTGTCATTAACAACAATTCCCAGCAGGTAGTCTAACATAACCACTATCAAGAGCTGTAGTATCTGCACCTCACAGGCATGATAAAGAGGAGCATCCGCTTGATAGAAGTGGTCACTTAAGGCTTATCCTACTATGACCAGAGTGCTGTGGTCTCAGTGCCTCCTAGTGGATATCAAAGTGTTGCAATGATGGTTTGTCTGTTCTTTCTGTCTGTTCTTTGAGAAATGCATTAAAACAGTCATCTTAAATATTCATGTCTATTAATTCAAGGCATTGGCTTTTATGTGTGTGTGTGTGTGTGCAGACATAATTTAGAGTGAAGAATTATACAGTCTTCTATAATTTTCTGATTTGTATGTATCTTGGCAACTCATCTCTATAACTGAATTTGAATAGGCTGAGAGATTTGTCAAGAGTCAGGAAAAAAACACAATATGATACAAATGCATAAACATATTTGTTTCTTTTTATTTGTTATTTACTTTATTTTATTAAACCTTGTGGAATTTAAAAATACATTTCACTATGCAGAAGTAATCTGTTTTCATTTCAGGTGGTTATTTTCCTCCTTTACATTTTTGTTGTTCATTAATAGCCTTGCATGACAATCAGGCCTATTCAAATCAAAATGGCAGTCATAGAACACATAACAATAATTTAAACATCAAAATGTAAACATTTAAACTGTCTAAAAGAGACAGTTTAACTGAAAATGATCGAGTTGTATTGTATCATGTTATTTTCTATATTGTAGGCCTATATTTTTATTTTAGTTTTATTTATACCCTACTACTAGCAGCTTATTTGTATATGAATGAATGAATGAATCCATGAATGAATATTTGGCCTCTGAAACCATGAGAAGCCATCATGAAACCATTATATTCATGGTTATTTGCTAATTTGTAACACATAATTCATTTAATATGATTTTCAAGCGTGACTATTAGACTACACACCAAATGCTTAAAGTAGTCACAACAAGAGACATTTTTGACAGCGTTTTATAGTGAGAATATAGCCTTTTTACGTAGACTATGTGTTGTGTATGTATATTTATTAGTGCAGGCAGGCAGTTATTGTGAGATAGCAGAATCTCAGCCTGTCATTGCACCTCTGCCTCTGCACCCTGTCCGCAGCTCGCGCTCCGTGAGCTGACAGCTCCGCCGCGCATGCGCAGGGCGTCTCCACTGGCTCGCTCGGTGCTGAAGTTGGGCGGATGGACGGAAAACACCGCTGATGGAGATAAAACGGCAGCATGCAATCTCAACGCGTGATACCCCCGATATCCGCATAAACACGTGTAACGACACCCCTTTAGAAGACTGACATCTAGAACAAAAGGGGTAAGGCGACATACGCTCTTTAACGGTCTCGGCGGTACCGCTAGCTCGCCAGCTAACGCGCTAGCCGTTGCCTCCTTGCGCTTAGAAAATCAAAGAGCCGCTGCGAAAATGTAATAAAGTGGCAGCTACACTTAATTTGTTTAAAAAGCGCTGCTTTAGCAAACAGTTTGCACATTACTTTCAATTGCACTGCGCGGTTTTGTGATAGATATGGTTTGGGCTTTACCTGCGATGACTTTAGTAAAGATGCTGGCTGTGTCGCAAAACCTAGCGAGATGCCTACCTAGACAGCATTTTTGGACATTATTCGAGCGGTTGAAACGTTCCAACAGCATTTGTAACGCTTTACAGTATTTGGGGGCTTTTTTATGGGCGTTCAAACGATCGTTGGTGTTTCAACGATAACTAAAAATGCTGTCTAGGTAGGATCCTCTGTAGGTTTTGACACACAGCCGCTTTGATTCCACAGACAGCCACTGCAACGGGGAATGAAGGCGAATAGCGGGATGACAGCCGTGTATATTTATATATCACGGAGCATTGTATTATTTTGTTATCAGACGTTAAACTGTGACTCCTTGTACAAATGTATCTTTTACATTTACGTTTATGGTAGCCGACGATTTTTTTAACGACTGATTTTAAATAAAACAATACGGAAGGGCTGAGTTTGTTTCCATTTCTCGGACTTGCCAGTAGTTATTTTGCTTGCATTCAGTTATTGATGAAAGCCTACGTGATATTAAAAGAGTTTCCTTCCGGAGGAGGGCTGATTGCTCGACCATTCATCATCATACAAGTTCTGAAGTTCCTCCCATTCACTTGTGCTTCTGGTTTTAAAATGCAGCTGGTTGTGTGAAACAATCTGTTTACTATGGGGAACATTTTGGGTGTCAAAAAAGATGAACTGCAATGAAATGCACAGATTGTAACTTTTGTACAAGGTTGTTTTTCTTTTAAACACTAAAAATGCACAGAAAATGAGTCAGTAAATGTATACTTTATACTTCAGTATAGGGGTTACTTTCTTCTATTGTTGATATAGTCAGGTTTATTGCAGTTTGCTGTGGTCGATAATTTAAGATTAATTGGTACTGCAGTGCATTGCATAAGTGTTTACTTATTTTTATTTTTCCATAATGTCGGGTTAAAACATAACCAAAATGGTCATTTTATCTAGATAGTTTGAAAGTTTAGGTTTAAGGGTTATTGTGTCAAATATTAATGGAGGACATGTACAGTACATTTTAAAATGCACATAATTAAATTATAGTTAATTTATGGATTTTATGGGAACAATATCCCTGAATAATGCAGTCTTTGCTTTCCAAATGCAATGTCTTATATTATATTCCCCACTAAAGACCCAAATTTACTCAATAACCAGTCAAATTATCTAGTTTAATAACGTTTAATGAAAGGAAGGTTAATTAGTACTTTAAAACATTTAAACCAGTGATTTGATTTTCATCAGTACATGCAATAATTCATTTAAAGTTGCAATAAAATGAAAGTAGCGAAAGATCTTGTCTGTCGTATTGTGACATACATCTGAGTGAAATGAATTATCATCATCATCATCAAAAAAAAAAAAAAAAAATGTAGCGCAGGATGTGGTTGTTGACTGGATTTTGAGATGTGGGCGTTGCACTCAAAAGTGGAGGTTAATGAACGTAAGCTCGCAGGGGCGGCGTTTAAGAGGACTAAATGATTGGAGAAATCCTGCATTCCTAACCAGAGAGAAATCTGTCATTTTCACTATTTTCACTCAAAAAAAAAAAAAAAAAGAAAAGTAGAGAAAAGAAAGAAACAGAAAAAAAAGAAACAGATGGATGAATCGTTACAATAAGATCTGTAACATGCATTTAGAAAGTAGACTTTAAGGTTCTTTGTGTTATTTAAGTGCTTCTTTTGTCAATTAGTATAGTATTATTTTCACATCAAACACTAATTAAATAAGAATTAGATGATGAAAAATCCAGAAGTAATCAGATTAGACTCTTAGTGTAATCTAAAAGATTTACAAATTTGAATAATAGGTTATAATTTGTAATCAGTTTGTGAGAATGTGAGTTATTACCATTAATCTTTTGGTTTGGACTCTGGAGTAAACTTATAGCCCAAGATTAAAGCAGTTCTGATGCTTTCTTTTTGGTTTGATCTATTTCTCAGATGTCTTATCCTGGATCATTTAGCCCTTGACTCAAGGAAAGGGTGTGCCTGCAAATACCAGGTGTTTGAAACCTACCTCCACCCACCTCCTGCGTTCTCCATCAGGCATGATAAGAGAAGACACAAGAGGCCACAATTTGTTTTCCAGCACTCTGCCCGTCTCAACGTTTGACATTACCGTCATGATTTTCTTACCTGATCTTCGGATGGATCGCTGCTAATTTGCATGGTAAGTTAGGGGTGGTTCTCTCCAGCATTGATGATCTGGAAAATCACAAAACGTGTTTGCCGAGCAGAGGTGTGATGCAGCGCAAGGTGAGAAATGTGGGCGAAATTGGCCCCGGTGTGATTATCACATGTATCGGAAGTGTGGTGTGATGTTTCTCGAGCTAGGCTTTGTGGGTAACAGCTCTAGGAGGCTTCTGTTGTGCAGCCAGCCATGGCCTGTGCTATGCATCACTTGCTGCCCTGGAATGTGTATGGGGAAGTGCACAAGGGCGCACGAGACTTCCAGTGGGTGAACGGGGTTAGAGGCGGGACAACTGCAGCATCTGAGCATGCTCACATGCAGAGTCATATGCACACATTGTAATGTAATTCCCGAGTGCAGACTGTGATGTATTTTAAGCGAGGAAGTGAGCACTCAAATGCTTGTTGTTAGAAATATGCACAATTAATGAAACATCTTTCATTATTTTAAACGTTAAAAATACGTTCAGATTATAAAAAGCATTTGTAATCCATTCAGTAGTCATTACTTGAAAAGAAAAATATTTCTTTGAAGATATGCAGTCTAAAATTGAACTTTTAGTTATATATCTGAAGAATAATTGTCTCATTCAGATTAGTGTTGTTGTTTTGTTTCAGTTGTAGCCATGTCATGTGTAAAGTGTAAAGTTTTTTTTTTTTTTTTAAATATGTAAATTATTACATGGCTTTCTGGAATACTGACTGGTCAATAGTGGCTGTTGTTCAGGGCAATGCTGTTACCTTTTATCTTCTTTTGTGTTCCACAGAAGAAATAAAGTGATAAATGTTTGAACGACGTGAGGGTGAGTAAATTATGACAGAATTTTCGTTTTTTTGGGGTGAACTATCCCTTTAAAGCCATGGAGATACACACATATAAACTTACATTAAATGAGTTTTGACAGAATATTTACTTGAAATTTACCAAAAATATCTGAAAACAGAATGAGTGAGCTTATCACGTATTAAAATTATATCCTATACATGATTACCTATGAAATCAGACTCGAGTCTGTATATAATTGCTTTTTCCTCAATATACAACTTCCTGTTTTACATATTGTGCAGAGTTGTTGGTGAGTGCTCTAGATGTGAACAAAGGGACTCCTCAGTGTGTTTTGCATCAGGATGCATTTTTTCCATTGCCTGGCACTGAATAACTGATAGTAGTTATGTTTTGCATATCTTGTTTATATGGCTCCATTATGGTAAACTCTCGTGTTCACATTACATCCCAGACACACTGAGCTTTCATCGCCAGGTAGAAGGGCTGTTTATCGCAACACATTTTTAAGTGAAAGAATGAATTTAGAGGTAAGGTTTCTGTTTGAAGGTCTTTGTTTAACTATAATTTATCTACAACAATTCTAAAATGCTATAATATTAACCTATAATATTATTATAATAGGTATTGTTATAGGAGAGGATTCAGAGATTCAGACAAAAAACGTATAACATATGTAATATCAATAATGTTGAGTTAATTTTGATGCTATGTAATGAGACAGCACACTGCTATTACTCTAGTACAAATACTACTAATAACAGATTGTAAACAATGTTTACTTTCATATGCAGTGTGCTTTATATATTTGTTTGAGAGAGTGTAATATATTTAAAGCTGTTTTCTTACATCAAAACAGTCTGTTCTTTGGTTTTTGTCCTTTATCACAGCAATGCATTTCAATCGGCAGTAATCTTTAAATTATGCACCACACATTGCGACAAAAAGTCAGCCAACCAAATGCCCTGTGGTTAAGTGGTTATGGGATATTTACCAATACCATACTGGGAAATAATAATTTGATACCATCCCAGACCTCCAGCTTGTCTGTTTAGTGGCCAGACTGTTTGTCCCTAAATATTTGGATCAGATATCTAGGTGATGTGATATGGTGTTTGTGCTGGCAAAAGATCCCTTTTCAATAAGCTTTGTGCTAAAATGAACAAATCTGATGAGGTCATAGTGTGGGGCATCATGTTTAACATTGTTTCCAGTGTATTGTCACATTTTTTATTTTGTGATTCATGCAAACAACTTGTAGAGATGAGGCAAGTCCCATTTATTTGTGATGAAGGCCAAAGGGACAGGGTTAAAGGGATAGTTTACCCTAAAATGAAATGTCTGCCATCATTTATTCAGCCTTATGTCTGTTGAAACCATTTTGACTTTAACTCTGTCTATTCTTCAGACAAACCTATAATAAAGCCCAAAGTATACTTTGGCTGTCTGTGTTCCGCGATGGTACCTGTGACATGCAGCCCAATTTTTGTGTCCGCGTGGATGGTGCGTGCAGAATGGTGTATGTGCGAGTGATTAGAGCGCTTGAAAACAAAAGTCCACTAGATAGTGCGCACACACTGAACACATCTTTCTACGGCCAAGGAGTATAGACGATTACTTTTTTTCCCAAAGAGCCCATGTGCTCTTAAGTTGAAAAATTTAGGAGCGCATTAAAAAACTTTAGAGGTGCTCTCAGGTGCAATATTTATCAAATAATGTGTTTTGTCTTAAGAAAAGGATACAAAAAGACATTTACAAGCAATTTTTTTTTCATTTATTAGAATACAAAAAGTACACAAGGTTTTTAAATATTTCTTCTTCAAACTGTATTTAATTATGTATTTATAGGTCTACTTTAAACTTAAAGGGTTAGTTTACTCAAAAATGAAAATTCTGTCATTAATTACTCACCTCATGTCGTTCCACACCCGTAAGACTTTCGTTCATCTTCAAAACACAAATTAAGTTATTTTTGATAAAATTCAAGAGGTATATGACTTGTCCATAGACAGCACTTTAAAGTTCCAGAAAGGTACTAAAGACATTATTAAAACAGTCGACGTGACTGCAGTGGTTCCACCTCAATTTTAGAATACTTTTTGTGCACAATATAAGCACCATCTACTGTCAGGGAATGAATGTGCAGTTTCATTCAGTGCGTCTCCTTCATTCGTTCCGCCATGCTTCTCGTCCATGTTATTTAATTAAATCAACGCCGTTTGAAGATTAATAGTCACATTAGGCTCTATCGCTGTTTTTCCATCCCCAAATTAAGGACCTGTTAAAATGGTAATTAAGACTAGAGGTTAATTGCACTAATAACCAATTGCTGGAACAATTGGTTATCAGCAAAAATCCATACCGATAGTTTTTTCGTATTGGTTCCGTTGCTAGATTGGCTGAGTAGGGTCCGCTGTCATTTTACAGTACAAGAGCGGCCTCAAGAGGAGAAATAAAAACTATCACTGACACCTCATGGAGTTTGTTTTGACGTGAGGTTGCGCGATGCACAGAGCGGGACAATTCAGATGCAGATTTAAAACATTGACAATGAAACGGTATCGGTATGTATACAGTACACTACACTACGTTGTCATATCATTATAAGGTAATTAATTTGTTGACTAGATGCTGCATTAGTGGAGAAACAGCAGCAGGTTTGCCATCAAGGCTGAGAGGACGCAAACATTAGTAATACCTCAAATGGTCAAAACAGTGTGACAAAAATACACGCAAGTCTGACCCAAATGTTGAATGTTACGATTGTTACCATCTGTTTGCATTAGTTTATATCCAGCTGGTCATTTTTATGTATTCGTTTGCAAGCAAAGTTGCATATTTAAAGCTAGTGACATGAGAAAGCAAATTGATGTTCATGCAGCCAACAGAAACAAATCAGAAATGCATCCGATTTCAGTTCTCTTTTTTATCGTCACTGTAACACATATTTTGCTATTTTGATTAGATAATCATCAAGTGTTCCAAAATAGAAGCAAATAATGTGTGAGAGTATTCATACAATATACATATGTATGTGTAGATGTTTAAAGATGGCTGTCTTTTTAAGCATGACTTTGGATTTGTATGAAATGGTAACACTTTACAATAAGAGTCCATCTGTAACATTAACTAAGGTTAATAATGCTGTAGAAGTATTGTTCATTGTTAGATCATTAATTTACTGAGCTTAAGGCTTCTGAAGACCTGTTATATAGTGAGCAAGTAGTGTTTTTGTATTATTTATATACTATTATATTGTTTATTAATATTTTGAATTAGCTTTTTTATTTAGTTTAATTTTAGTTTAAGTTTTAGTAATTTTATTATGTGCTTTTGTCATTTTTATTAGTTTTTTTATATATACTTCTATTTAGCTTTAGTTTTTTGCCAAGGCAACATCTTTCATTTTGTTAGTTTTATTTATATTTTAGCTTCATTTCAATTAACAAAAGTAATTTTTAATAGTTTTAATTAATGATAGTAAGTTACACATTTTTTATTATTTTTTTTAGTTCATTTATCAGTGATCAGAATCACATATGACAAAATATATCTTTTGAATCACAATGTTCATGTGTATGCAGGCAAGGTGCTTCTATAGTACCAAGACCATATGGTCACTATTAATAAAACTGTCAAACAGAATAATCAGCCATGTGTTTCAATGACATGTTAATGGTATGTTGATGGATCACGGTTAGAGTAGAGCAGAGCTCACAGAAAAACACTTGCTTATTTTCTCTCCCGATAGAGGGCTTCTTGGAAACGCATGCAGTTAAAATGTTTGTGGTTACAATCTGTGCTCTGATGTTGTTTTTTACAAGCCAGTGATATTGGGAACCCAACATGGAAGAATTTATTGAAAACCATTTTATTTCACGTCTGCTCTCTAGTTGCCTATGTACTAGTAAAAATGTTGATTTGTGCAGATTGCATATATTTATTCTTATATGGAGCCGAGCTTCCAATGTAAAGACATTATGAAATTTTGTGGCTTTTAGCCAGTGTACAAGTAATAGTGAGCTCCTAACTGTTGAAAAAAACACATTTAAACTGTACATTTTTTTCTTTTTCCAGGAAAATGGACCAAAAATATTGATGACTCATTAAGACTAATTTTCAAAGACTTTTTTCCTTAACAATGTATCTTACCTATTTACCTAATTAGTTTTCCCTTGTAGAATACATCTTTTAGAGAGGATTCATATGTTTATATTTCGTGTATTTTAAGAAACAGGAAGTGACAGTCATTGCGTTTTTATAAACTGTTTACTTCCTAAAAAGAAAACTGTTGCATTTGCACTTGTGTTAGAACATGTGAGATCCCCACACTACTACTGCCTGTTTGTGTTCAGCGGTGGGGGAGTTAGCGCATCTCTCTCTCTCTCTCTCTCTCTCTCACCCTCCTACAGCTCAAACTAATTTAGCGTCTTGCCAGAGGAATGAATGTGTAGTCTGAAGAGGGGATTTCTTTACTTTCTGTCTATCTGTCTGCCTCTCTTTTGTTCAATCTCTACAGACACACTCTCACATGGATTTGAGCTGAATAAGCATCCAACAGTAGAGTAGGACAGAGTCCAACATGCCCAGATTCTGAGCATCCTTATGATTGCTTCCATTGGAAAAGCTACCATAACCCTACCATTAATCTCTCTCCTAGAAACTCCAAATAATTAATCATGCCTTTCAAGCTTACTTTAGATTTAGAAGCATCTGTAGTTAACAAGATACTTCAGCTAACACAGTTCCCAAGCCCCCACTGCTTTGTTTCTAATCAGATGTGTCTGTCCACAGCCTCAGAGTGTGAGTGGAGTTGAAATGAGGAAAAGGCAGCAGGGACGTATTGAAGGACCCCCACAGGCGCCTGGTCACCCGAGGCCCAACACCTGCTGTCTGTGTTGGTGTGGATGCTGCAAATGCCTCTGGTACATCACATCTTTCATTATGTTTTTCTGTCAGTGAAATTATGTAATTGCATGAAGCTATTTGCTTAGAAATGAGTTTTACATAGAGCTGCACAATTAATCGCTAAAAGATTGTGATCTTGATTCAGACACCCATGCTTTCTTATTCCTAAATGACAACGATTCGGCTATGTCTATTAAACCTTTGACAAGTACAATCACAGCGGAACATTCAAATCTGTGTTGGCGCTGCTGCTGAGCCAGAGAGAGCAGTTGTCATGTATAGACCTTATGCGCCAGAGAAACAAGCGCACAGCCATCTTTAGAATTTTGTGTTTGAACTTTCATTTTTTCCGGTAGCTCTGTATATTTGTATGGCATCGCTGTTGAAGAGTAAATAGCTGGTGAAGTGGATTTACTTATTGTAGAGTTAACGAAAGTTATCATGAGCATTGTATTGTTTGAAGCGGATGTCGTAACACATCAGTAGACCAGGAAGGGTTTAAACTGAGAGGTTCATTCATAAATCCGTAAGATCTTACCTTCATGCTGTGGAAATACAAACCGGAAGACAGAACACAATGAGCGCAGCTCTGAAAAGGGGCTACATAAGGTCTATAGGTATAAAACAGCTTCACAAACAGTCTTTTCAACCACACAGTATCAATATATCACTGTTACAATAACAGAAGTACTTGGATAAATGTTTATAGTTTGGATATAAACACTGATGTCTACAGTAGCAATCAAAATAGAGTAAATCACCTTTTGAAAGTACTTTGAGTTTTGACCATAGACTAAAAAAAAGATGGACGACGCAACGCTGCTTCCTTCCATTGTAATGGACTGAATGTAAAACGTACGATGATGGGCGTTGACATGTTACGCAAAAACGTCAGTTTGGAGCCTGGGCATGCGCAGAAGGAATCGTCAGTTGAGCCGGGAGGCGGAGTCGCGGTATCAAACTTCCGCCCAGACGTCTGCGTCATTGATGTATTTTAAATAGGCTATATAAATTATACACAATTTAAAATTCTACCTATAAAATAATAGGCTATTCTGTTTCTAGAGCAATAATATTTTTGAAACAGCAAATTCAGTAGATAAACTCAATATAATATGCCATTAGAAACAACTCTAAAATGTCAGAAACGGTCCTGCCATTTTAAATAAAGTTGAACTAATGTTACAGGAGATCAACTGCTGTAGACAGTGCTCTATAATTATTTAGAGTAGGCTATCATTAGTTTTGTCCTGCTAATTATTATTTTATACCCATAAAAATAATTTGTAACTGCCAGATAACGATCACCTGCTTTTTCCCGACATGGCAAAGTTAGGCGTGTTATCTTAGCTAATAACATTTATTAATTGGCTTACAAAGCCCACATTTAACATTACCGAAAAAAGCTCAGTGATCCGTCAGATCCTGTAGGTCGGTTAGTACAGTTTACTGCTGAACTACTCATTTTGTCGGTGTGAAATAACACAGAAATCAGAAAATTAATAGTTAGTTATATATCTTCGATCTCCCCTCAAAGCTCCGACAGTCCTCAGAGAAGCTGTCGATCACAACTGTCAATCATAACAACACACCCCGTTTCTATAGCATCAAATTGCTAGCTAAAATCAAACATTTGAACATATATCAGTGTGATAACAACTACCTTAAATGACCAAAACCATCTTTTGGAAAATGTTATTGGAAGTGTAGTTTATTTTTTTTATTTTGACTCCAGTGCCTTTCCTTTACATGTAGAGTGCGGGGTTTATGACCTGTACTGCATCCAGCCACCAGGGGGCGATCAAAGAGCCCGCAGCTTCACTTTTCAGGATGTATGAGTCACACCCGGTTTTGATGCTTCAAATAAAAATTGTATCAATTACATTGTTGCACCAATAGATGGCGACAAGTGACTGTTAAAAAAATGTATTTGTCGTTGAATCATTCATTCAAGAGATTTGTTCAAAAATGCTGATTCAATCAGTAATGAAACAAGTGAAGCCTTTATGAGTGAGTCATTAAATCATTCATTCACCTATTTTTTTTTTAATGAAATATTTTTAAATAGACTGCAGCAATTAATATTTTGTCATGTTATTTTGTTTAGTTGTCTGTACAGAACCGTGGGAGAATCATGATATCTATTTTAAACAAAATAATTGTGATTCTCAGTTTATCCAGAATCGTGAAGCTTTAGTTTGAGAGTATTTCATCACCATCACCTGCCTCGGGTACACATCGTTCAAAAGTTTGGGGTCAGTAAGGTTTTTGAAAAGTCTTGCATGCTCATCATCAAGTCTGCATTTATTTGATCAAAAATACAGTAAAAACAGTAATATTGTAATATATAATCACAGTCTATTTTAATATATTTTAAAATTCAGTTTATTCCTGTGATAGCAGAGCTGAATTTTCAGCATCATTACTTCAGTCTTCAGTGTCACATGATCTTTCAGAAATCATTCTAATATGCTGATTTAATGCTCAAGAAACATTTCTTATTATTATCAATGTTGAAAAAAGTTGTGCTGTTTAATATTTTTTGCAGAAACCTTGATTTTTCAGGATTCATCGATGAATGGAAAGTTCAAAAGAACAGCTTTTATTTGAAATAGAAATCTTTTGGAACATTATAATGTCTTTACTGTCACTTGATGCATCCTTAGGCCGTGTGTCCACCAAAGCCTTTTTAGCCAGCTAAAAACGTCAGCGCTTTCTGAAAACACAGCTGCGAGCACTTGAGGGCGCTGCAGCATTTTTTTGCAGCTGAGACGCTTTGGTTGCTATGATATGGAACATCCGCGGAAGTGTTACTAGTATATGATTTTGCAGATAGTTTGATTCTGAATATAAAAATGTTGATAAAATGTTAAATATTTGCTCTGGCTCTTGTTTTAAATGATTTTGTTCCGTCGTCTGTTGCCGCTGTACAAGCAGGTGTGACGGTTGGTCGGTTGGGTATTTGTACTGCCCCCATTCACTGTGATTGGACGGCTGGGTAAAAAGTGACAGTGATGAACACTGAAGACGCCAAAAAATCTTGCTGACCCAGACTTTTAAACAGTAGTGTATTTGCTAAATGTTAGTGGGCTCATTCCTAGAATGCAGTATATTTTATGTCCCCATCATTTAAGTCTTAATTTATTGGATAAAATATTAAACTCACAATTTTTAAAGATAGAATTCACATTAATTATCTTTTTAATCATCATGATTAAGTGAACACTATTTCTTTCACTACTTTCCCTACTTAAATATATCCTCAGGTTGATGCCATTGTGTAAGTTATCTCTCAATCCTCGACTGAGCAATAGGAATTTAGCTCTTTATTTCCATCCTGTTAGGCAGCCTGTTAATTTTTAACATGCCTTGCTATTGTGAAATAATCAAGCTATAATTTATAACATTTTTAGATTTTAAGAAAAGCATATTTTTGTCTGGTATACCCTTTTATTTAATTGCTTCCTTAAATTATAACTTATCTTTTTATTTTCTAACATTACAGATTTCAAGAAGTACTGTGTAACAGGAATGATCCAGTGACATTTATTTATTTGTTTTGTGTATAGGCATTGTTGTAGGTTAGCATAGCCTTTTTGTGGAAGAGGCTTTGTCTCAGTGTGTAAGCTAACATGGCGCATTTATTTGATTATTAATGAGTGCACTTTTAAGCATGCTCATACATTTAGCAACATAAGCAACATTAGCTTGTAAAAAAACAAAGAAAGATTGGAAAGGCCATAGCACAGCTTGCAGGAGACTAAAAATAACACAAATGAATACAAATATTGCATGAAATAAAGCAAACATTGAAGAGGCACCCTACTCTGTAACCTCGGGTTTCCACAGCCATCCCCCCACACACGCTGCCATTATCTGCTCAGTAAACGGCTATTTCTGTCCCACATCACATGCAAAACAGCTGTGTAGTACATGTTATATATTTAGAGTCTTGTCAGCTTGTCGAACCCCATGGCTAACAATCCCAATTATACTTGCTCTACAGAGACTTGGATTGAGAAACGCAGTGGATGTTCACCTGTAATTTGTAGCTTAGTTTCAGTAAATGCTGTTGGTGGACTAGAGGAGAAATTTTATTACTTTAGAATATGGTTAGACTTTTTAGTGTTAGTCTGTTTTTTCTCAAATTGGGGGTCAGAAGGGGGTGCTTGAGTGTCCTCTCTGAAAAAAAAAAAATATTTTAACAGTATACAGTTATAATGTTATATGACTATTATTATTTCATTATAATTTAACTTAAATTTATAATTTAATTTAACTTCCACTATTATTGTTCATTCCATTATAATTTAACTTAAAATGAATAATTTAAAAAGTATGTTGTCTTTATAATATCATGCTTACTGTTTAACAAATAAAAGGCCCAGAGACTTTATATTTCATCATATTTGGGCCATTAAAAGTTTAAAATCCCCTGGTATAAGTTATAATATGTTTACATTTGTACATCAAACTTTTATTTCAAAAGGAAAATTCAGTTTTAAACCGTTTACACTGTAAAAATTTATTGTAATTTTAACAGTAAAAGACTGTAAAAAAGCCGTTAACTGTTAATTGGTTAGCAATAAGTTCTGTTATGACAGAGTGCAACAGTCGGGTTCCGGAGGCAAAAACTCCATTCAGTTTCTCCATAGGGAAATTGATTTTTAACGATAACTTATGAACCTTTAAAGACAGCCTTACTGTGAGCTACGAGGTTGTCAATCAATACTGTTTGCTTCTGTTGAAGCTGTTAGCCCGCATTATTTCAAAATAATGGTGTCTAACAGCAGAATTCGTGGTGAAAAACTACATTACCCATGATGCTGTACAGAAAATTACACCAATCAGAGAGTCAAAACAAGCAAAGGCCCTGTCCCAAATGGCACACTTCTATGCACTGGTGCGAGCTCCGCGGCAGACTTCTTCCCAACAGTCAAAGCGACGTTACGTCACGAAAGTGCGGACTCGTAGGAAGGCCATGAGTGTTTAGGGTGCCATTTGGGACAGGGCCAAAATGTGCCAAAAGATCTTGTTAGCTCTGCCCACTCCTATGAAGCACAGCAAATGATATAATAATCAAGTCAGTGTCCCTACCTACGCTCTCAAAATACTTTAATATTTGAGTATATATTATGCATATTTTGCAATCATAATAATTGCAATATTATAATTTACAGTGAAAAGACGTAAACTGACATTCCCAGAATTTTTTGATATCAGTTAGGATTTTGTGCTATCTTATGTTGTTAAATTAATATTGCATTATTTTAGTGTCATGATGGTGTTTTGTATTTGTGTGCATGACAGCTAAGTGCACCTTCTATATATTAATATTTTATATAAAATTTGATTCATTGCGTGATTTTCTCTTTACCACCCTTATTATTATGCTGGATGTCAGTGTATGTTAAATGTACAAAACAGACTTTAGTAGCAGCATGGCCTTGCTAAATCAGCAGAAAAGAGTTTACTCTTTTTTTTCTTTTTGTAAATTCCAGTTTTAAATTGTAAAATGTACAGGTTGTTCAAAAATATGTTTACATTTGTAACATATTTTTACAGAATTATTCAGGCAACTACAGCTGCCAGTTTTTTTTTTTCTGTTAAAAATGACAGTTGTTTTTTTTTTGGTATGATATGTGTATGATATGACCCTTTAAAAGCTTGAATGGCTATGTAGTGTAATAGCAGCTGGTAGGCTCCAAAATCTAGTTGTACCATAACTGTATAACCTTGCATGATGATCAACACAACATGTTTCAAATGCCACAGAGACTTTGCTGTGTCTAACACTTCTCTCCTCACCCTAGGAATGAAGACAGAAGGGAACGTTCAGAGAGGCAAACATGTACAAAGATGGATAGCATAGAAGCAACAGAGGAACAGTGAGTTGTTAGAAACATCTATTATTGTATAGGGACAAGATGTTTGCTGCTTTTTTATATAGTGCTTGCGTCTGTTCATACCTCCAATGTCCTGTTAAAATGAGTAACATTCCC
The DNA here is from genome assembly GCF_019924925.1 of Ctenopharyngodon idella. Lineage (NCBI taxonomy): Eukaryota > Metazoa > Chordata > Actinopteri > Cypriniformes > Xenocyprididae > Ctenopharyngodon > Ctenopharyngodon idella. The sequence continues at coordinate 8,720,289 of NC_067232.1, read as the reverse complement.
TTAAAATGGAACTGCAATCTTGTTAACTGAATTAAAATAAGGAAAATCATCTAAAAATCTCACAGTTTCTTTATAGTTTGTGTCCAAGTACTTTTTGGGGCAATTTAATTTCTAATCAATCCTTTAATACCATTTACATGCACTTTATTTACTGACACCTGAAATAAAGTTATTTTATATGGGTAGTTCCTGCTTTTTTTTTCATTGTCTCAAATTTGAAGGCGTCCCACACTGGATGAGGTGATTGCCTGGTCACGGAGCTTTGAGATGATGATGCGCTCTCCAGAGGGAAGGGATGTTTTCCGGGAGTTCTTGCGGTCTGAGTACAGTGAAGAAAACCTGATGTTCTGGATCTCCTGTGAGGAACTGAAGAAAGAAACTAACCCATCAGCTATCGAAGAAAAAGCCAGGATCATTTATGAAGACTACGTCTCCATTCTTTCGCCAAAAGAGGTTAGATTATGGGGTGCATAAAAAATAAACAGTGCTGTCTGTGGCTGCAATACATTCATAAATAAAATATGTAGAGATGCACCGATCGATCGGCCAGATATCGGAATCGGACGATTTTCCTCATGATTGGCCCGGATCGGTGATCGGCCGATCAGTCTCCCTTCTTACCGATTCCGAGCCGATCCGTTTTGTTACCAGCGGCACAGGCAATAAGGTCAGCTGCGCGTTCTCGCTCTCTTCTCTCCGCCGGTGAAGTGACACACACCCGCGCGGGCGCCTTAACACTCGTCTCATTCGCTCCGGTTAAATAGCGCTTGTATTTTAGTAATTTCCGCAGGTTTTGCGCACACACCAAAAGCACCACTGATCTATATAAGTGGAGCGAACAAGCCACCCTCAGTCTCAAACAGAGACAGAAGTCAAACAGAGTCACAAGTACCAAAATGAGTGACTTACTGCGCTTAAAAGGTCAAATACATACAAAATTATGTCAAAATGCCCATCTTGCCGATTATTCAGATAAACACAGTCAGTTTTGGATCGTTATAGTTGAGAAAGAGAACGCATGTTGTGCAACAGCATTGGGTCCGTTCATAAACTCTTAAAGGAACAGCAGTCCAATATTCCTGCTGCTGTCTGTCATGTTATTTAAAGAACAAAGAAAATCACTTTCTGCTCTTGACTGAATACATTTTATAACTTTAATGGCAAGAATGAATCTGTTTTTAATATTTACATAAAGACTACAGAAATTAAGGTAACCAATGTAAAATAACACTGGATGTGTTATTTTACATTTTGATTACTTTAATTTCTGTAGTATTTCTTACCTGAATAAAAACCTACTTAACCTGAAAAACTTAGTTTCATAGCTCTCTATTCTATAGCATTTATTTGTGCTGTTGTTTGCAATTTTTTTATTTGTTCTTATTTTATTACTGACTTTGTACTTGTTTTTTTTTTTTTTTTATGAAAATAAAACTGTGTTGAAGAAAAGTAGAATTTTGTATTATAGTTCTTAGAAAGAAAATCGGAATCGGCAAAAATCAGTATCAGCAGATCACACTAACAAAAAAATCGGAATCGGCCAAGAAAATTGCAATCAGTGCATCTCAAAAAATATGGTGACATAAAATATAAGATATTCATATTAAATTCATAAATCATCTAAAAATGTCCAAAACAAAGGATATTCTCAAGCATTTTTTGTGCAATTTTTGTTTATTGGTATTTAAAGGTTATATATGGGTATGTTTTTTTTTGTACAATTTGAGTCTGATGAAAAGCATGTAGCTCGAAACATTACATCTGTTTTGTTGAGCTTATTAAATGTGTTTTTTAGCAGTCTTTTTGTGCATTTTTTTCTACATTTAAAAAAAAAATCTAGAATCTGAATAAAAATATATATAATTCTTGCAGTACAATATTTCACACAAAGCTTGCTGATAATGATTGTTCAATGATATAAAAATAGCCAAAACACATAAAAGTAATTTAAGATACTTGCAAGCATTTTTTGTGTACGAAAATTCTCTGAATAGGTGGTGAGGTCTGAATAGTTTTTTTTTTCTTTGCCATCTGTCATTTAAATTAAATTGTATTCATGAGTATATACATTAAGGGTCTATTTTTTTTTTTTCTATGTACAACTTGAGTCTGATGAAGAGCATGTAGCTTGAAACATCATATCCGTTCACATAAATACCTACCGACCCAAGTTTACCTTTATCTGATTTTTTTTTCAGTATAATATTTTACATAAAGCTTGAAGATAATGATTGTTCTTATAAAAAAGGTTTTTATTTATTTATTTTTTTGCCATATTTAAATTAAACTGACCTAGTCTCTGAATTAAAGGGTTAGTTCACCCAAAAATGAAATTTCTGTCATTAATTACTCACCCTCATATCGTACCACACCCGTAAGACCTTCATTCATCTTCAGAACACAAATTAATTTTTTGATGAAATCCGAGAGGTTTTTTTTTATCCTTCATTGAAAGCAACGAAATTACCACATTCAATGTCCAGAAAAGTAGTAAAAACATTGTTAAAATAGTCAACGTGACTACAGTGGTTCAACCTGAATGTTATGAAGCGACGAGAATACTTTTTGTCTGCAAAAACAAAACAAAAATAACGACTGTATTCAACAATTTTTCCTCTTCTCTGTCAGTCTGTTATGCAGTTGGCGCAGTGCTGTGTTTCCGTGTTTACATTGGAACGCCGGCTCATTATTGGCCGGCTCTTGCGTCAGCATCACATGTGTGCCTTGTGCTGCTCACGTGAACAGGTGTCGGCCAATATTGAGCTGTCATTCGGACATAGAACCTGGAAGCGCTGCAACGAAAATAGCGTAGCAGATTGACAGGGGAGAGACAAATTTGTTGAATAAAGTCATTATTTTTGTTTTGTTTTTGTGCACAAAAAGTATTCTTGTCGATTCATAACATTAAGGTTGAACCACTGTAGTCACGTTGACTATTTCACTGATGTTTTTATTACTTTTCTGGACATTGAATGTAGTATTTTCATTGCTTTCAATGGAGGATAAAAAAACTCTCGGATAACACCAAAATATCTTAATTTGTGTTCCGAAAATGAACAAAGGTCTTACGGGTGTAGAACAACATGAGGGTGAGTAATTAATGACAGAAATGGGTGAACTAACCCTTTAAGAATATTATGAATCACAATATGCAATACATATAGAGTATAGTAAAATATAAAGTAAAGTTCAAAGATAAAAACTGTTGTAAAGTTTTGTTTTAAGTTGTTGATCTGTCGTATTTTTGTTGTCGGACGGCAGGTCAGCTTGGATTCACGGGTGAGGGAAGGCATCAACCAAAGCCTGGCAGAACCCAGCAGTACGATGTATGAGGAGGCCCAGCTACAGATCTACACCCTCATGCACAGAGACTCCTTCCCCCGATTTCTCAACTCATCTGTTTACAGGGATCTCCTTAACAGCAAGAGGGCCTGCTTAGACACCTAGGTTTCAGAAAGAACATTTGAGACAAAAAAGCCCCAAGGTGCCACTTTCAAAAGGTGTGATGTTTCTTATTTCAAGAGTGAGTAGTTAAGCAATTCTGAGCATCCACTAGTGACCCTGAAGTTGAGTTCTGTTTAAGTGCCAATACGAGCTGCTCAGGCAACTGTGACACAGAAAAACATGTAGGAAAACCGACAGATCCATACTTCCTACTCTCAACTTACTTGTCTTTTTCATTCACCTGTTTTGTCTCTTTTAAATCTTTTCTCTCTTCCTGTTTACTCTCTCTCTCTTTCTCTCATGTTCTTTCTACCTGATCCTTTTCATCTTTTATGCCTCACATGTCTGAGGACAGCTGAATAATGTTATTATTTTTTTTTAAGAAAATCAAAAAACAAACGGATAAGCGGTAGATGTTAAGCTAGAAAACCTTTGCATGATACAAGGTTATGGAATTTACTCCAGTTTGACATTTAAGCCCCGGACTACAATGTTTTTTGAATTAAAAAAAAAGTTTTTTATGCTGTCATGGGGAGAGAACATTGTAAAGCTCTCGTAAGCGAAGGGAAAATTAGCTGTGCCAATTGTTTTGTAAATGAGAAGCTGGGAAGCGTAATCGCCGTCTTGCCGTCCAAACTTTTTCTTTGCGAGTCGACAGTTCTTTAACTGGGAAACATAAGGGCTAGCTAGTGTTGTGATTGGGCAGCTAAATGAATCATGAAGATTTCTTTCTCTCTGCAAAAATCACAATGCCTCGACACTGAGTAAGGGCACAAAAAAGCTGCTGATGCTGGTGACGACACCGTTTTTTTGTGTGAGTCCTCCTAGCCCCTCCCAGTCCGTTACTTACAGAGAGAAGCACAGGTACTGTATGTCATGGGCTGTAAGCTTCGCTGGATTGACTGAGAATTGCTTGAAAATCACTCACCAACGTTCTGGAGGTTCTTAAAAGAGCTTCGAATTGTCTTACACATTAAAGAAATGTATTTTATTAAACAAAAGTATAGTGAACACTATGCCTTGTTTTTGAGAGTTACACTAGGTCTATTTAAAATAACTGTGCTCGCCGAGACCCGCTCGATGAGGTGGTGCGACGGAGTCGGATCCATCAGGGAAATTGTTCTCTGCCTCCGAGTCCAAATGTTCGTTTTTGCTAATTGAAACGTGGAGCAGTCTCGGCCATTTTCACAGCTCGGAAAACTGCAGGTTATCGAAAAGCGAAAACAAGTCAGTCCTTTTGTAATACTTTTTTCCAGCATGCGTTTCTTCTGTTGTGTCATGTACACATTGCAATACTCAACCCAGATATGATGTGAACCTCTGTGGGAAGCATCATGTTGAAGATGATACTATAAAGATGACTTTTTTTTAGAGGTTTAGACGTGTGTCCCTCAAGAATGACAGCTTTTCAGCTCTGTGTTGTTGGATTCAAACTTGAATGTTGCTGTTCAATTTTCTAGACATTTGTGTGCTATTGCAATCGCAGCAGCCAGTGCATGAGAACACGATATTTAAAATACTGGTGTGTTAAACCACTCTCTCACCTTTTAGCGGAGTAATTCAAGAGTGAATTGCATTTAAACCGACATTTTTTTGGTCACCATACCCAACCTCAAAGTGTCACTTTCCCTGAACTCTTGTGCCAATGAATGAACGAACGTTTGTTAAGTAAATCATGATCAAGTGTGTTGTTGTTGGGTTTTCTTATTGGTGCTCTGAGAGTTAAGTGCCATTCACTCTGCAGGTTTACCACATTAAAATGAAGACCTTTGTCACTTTACCGAGTGCATAGATATCCTTCTTTGAAGTATTCGTGTGTTTGAGCATCAGCCAATGTGAGTAGGTCCTTCATTTATGTTGTTTTACGAACCAAATAGGTGTTACCTAATAGTTTACTTACTGAAGCAGCGAACCATCATGGGAAGCTTGGCTTTCCCACATTTCTAAAACAAAATTATTGAATTTTCTTGTTTGTTTTAAAAGGAAAAAAAATCATGTCATTAAAGAAATGAGCAATAAATCAAAATTGTCTTGCTCTAAAAAAAAAAAGAAAGAAAGACCCTGCACGACACATGGACATTTACTGAACTATTTTTGAGGGGGGAGAAATCAGAGGTTGACATATTGAGTCACACTAAAGTGTCACGATAGGTGTCAATAAAAAGTAATGCATCTGTATGACTATTTCAATCCGTACATGTCAGTAATCTGGGAAGTCCAACATCATAGAGGTCACTGAAACTACTGAACAGGGAACAGAGTGAATATATGATTATTTAGGATTTTTATGGGTCACTTTAAAGCTAATTTAAAAAAAAAAAAATGTTTTCAAAATAGATGATTTAAATGAGAAATTTTAATCATACCTCTGAAGTGTATCACTCAAAGGTAACCTACAGTATATGTTCTTTCTCAATATTGACAAAAAAATGGAAGCAAATAACGCAAGGAAATTAGTATTGTGTACTATATTTTGCTACAGGCAGAATCATTAAATAAAATATTTTTTTTAAATGCTTCAACATCTATTAATCAACAGAAAGTTTCCCAGACAAAGATATTATTCAAAGCAATCATCCTGTAAATTAGAATAAATTTGACATTTTCACTCATTACAAGAACATGACATTTGGTCCCATTTAGAATGAACCGTAATTTTGAGAGTAGTTACCTGTTTCATTTCAATGCCTCAACTTCATTTTTGCTGCTAATGTTTTATCAGATTTAGAGAGTTTAGATGTTTTTCACTTGACGGCTGTCACAGTGATGGCTAACAGCTGTTGATAATGATTTTATCAGCATGGTATGACTTGGAAAAATAATCTTTCTTGCCAAAAGGCTCCTTTTCTAAGCAAATGAAGTGGAGCCTGTGCTATGTTATTATAGGAACGCCGTCCGCATGGACCGTCTCTCGTTTTCATTGGTTTTCCACTACCTCTCGTTATACTTAGTTTTTCCTCATCTATTTGTTAATGTTAAATGTTTATTTTGATCTACTTGAAGCCTAATACTGTAACTGAGATGTATGCTGGTATACCGAGGGTTTACGAAGAAGAGTAGCATTTTTTTGTTTGTTTGCTTGTTGAATTCTTTTCAACATAATTATGATTACACTCACAAAGAATTCAGGAAACATACTATTTAAGGGCTAACCCCATATTGCCTATGCAAATATCTTAATTGTCATATTGGAATAATTAGTGACTAAGGAATGTTTTCCTGAAATTGGGTGGAACACTGGTTTACATTTGCCCTTTTCTGATATTCCTTAGTCTCTTCGGTCACTTAATATATAAATATATAAAATCCTTCTTGATGAAAAAGCTACTCATTTAAGACTGAAATAAATCTGTGTTGTGTCTACTGTGGGTTGACAGTTCACTATTGATGTAAACTGCACACTGAATGTAAGGTACTGTGCATGCTAAGGTTTATTTGTTCAAGTGATGGAAAACTCTGGCCTCTGGAGCCACACAGTGCAGGAGGGAAGTAATTGAATTATTTGTAGATGAAGCAAGTGTCTATTCTTGTTTTTAAGGGTGCTTCAGTCTTTTTTGCAAAGGTTGAAGGGCTACTTTGGGCACTTTAAACAAGCTTTTCAAGAACAAGAATATCTACCTCTTGGTTCTGTTCTCTCCATATGCTTAATATAGAAGACCGAGCCTTGAAAAACAACGTAGCTTGCACACATTTTGATTGTTTTGAGCCACCGTTGAACTGGCAGGCGCTGAATTTTAGCTCAAACCCATCGATTGAACTTCTCATCCTTTAGTTCTGTTGCTTTTCTTTCTGTTTAAACAAAATATTGACACTTTGTGCCCAAGCAAAGATATATTTTCTGTTTTAAAAAAACTCATTTATTCCTGTTACCTGCATGTGCTTGCATTATGTGATAAACAGATTGCTGTAATTATAGAAAAAAAAGTGTTAACAGCACTTATTAATACTTGATCGGTAGCATAACAGCATTACCAGTGTGCTGCGCTGCGCACCCGTCACAATTCTTCATTGTAAGCACATGAAATATGCTTTTTACATTCATAAGAGATTAATGCCATTGATTTGAAGGGTCATGCAGGGTAATGTGAATTTAAATGACCTTGCAGTGACCCTCAATATATTGTATGAATATTGCAACAAGGAGGAAGGCTTCATGTATATCAGCTTTTTTCTTTCATTAATCATTTTTTGACATCACATGGAATTGGAAAGAGGTCAGGTAACATTTTTATTAAACTTTTGATGCCTGACTTTAAAATCATAATTCATTTATTATTGTGTTTCTATAGCCTCATCATCATGCTCTTTTTTCTAGACAGTTGTTGTGTCATTATACTAGTTCACAATTACATTCCAATTGTTTTCCTGATAAAACAGCCTGACTACGATTGACTTCGCATTGCTATAGGATTGTTGCGAATTTCGTCACTTTACATATTTTAACAAAACTTGGTATTTTTGGTTATTGCTTCAATATCACAAACAACCTGCCAGTTACAGTTGTCAGATATTTAAATATAAAGATACCAAACATTTTCAAAATCGTTAGAAGGGATAGAGAAGCCCTGTGTGCGTTTATGCTATGAAGAAAATTAAGAATTATTCACTGATTTTTGACAGGCTTTGGAGGGAAACTGACTCCCGTATCACAGTTTATCACAGTCACCCTGAAGTGCCTTGAATGTTTAGGCCATGATCTATGATTTAGTTAATATCCCAAGGGAAGATGTTTGTCTTTTAAAGCCTGTTCTCTTCTCTTGGATCGAATGCATGATGCACGCTGTAAGCAAAAGACATTTGCACATGCAGAAAACTATTAAAGCCAAGATTTGGAAATAAGTGTGAACTGAGTATTTGATAATTTTTAGCCTTTCAGCTTCTGTCATTGTCCTCTGCACAAAACAAACAAACAAACAAAAAAACAATAATTTTTTATTTAACCTCCATCATCATCATCGTCATCATCATCAAGTGTTTGGTGCTTATTATACATCACATGATGAAATCTCAAACCTCTCGACTCATTGTCACAATATTTTTTTCTTCCAGAATACAGACTTGCCCTGTTTTTTTCTTCTTCTCAGATCAGACACAGATCAGACCTTCACTGAAGGCTTTCTTTAGAGCTGTGCCCTGAAATGAGACCTCATAAATACTGTCACCCATTTAATATAAAGTGTTTTAAAATGATCTAATATTTAATCATAATTCTGTTGTTTTTAATACCAGAGGACAAACTATAATGCCTTTGTAAATTATAACTGATAGAAGAAAAAAAAAAAAGAGAATATTTTATATTTGGCATGCTTTTGCTATTCAAAATAGTTTAGTTAACACAATACTGTACAAGTATATATAGAAGTACTGCAATCTGCAGACAGTAACACTGAATCTCCTGGAAGAATTTTAGAAATGGACATATATTGGAAATATTAGCAGTTTCTTTATAATTGATCGTATTTAAATACAGTATTCTGTGCTGAACTCTCAAAACTTGGTGGAATGAATGAAATTTGACTTATAGTAATGAAATTAGTTTATTGTAAAGTGATGCAGTTCAGTTCAAGAACGGCAGTACTTGTTTATTAAGAATTGAGCCCAAGCGGATGGGCGTCTTTCAGATCACATGTACTCCTGCATGAACACTATTAAAAGAGAGAACAAATGTATTTGTAGACATCAAATAAAGTGACTTACAATATGGTGCTGCTTCTGTCTGTCTAACACATAATAACATACTGTGCTAAATAGCTGAAGAGCAAAATTTCAGTGTAATTTGTGAAAAAATGTATGACATGAAATGTGATTATCTCTTAGCAGTTTTTCTGTTAATGGCTTGTGCAAAGTTTAAAAGAAAAATATCTCCTGACATTGTAGCATATTGTTGCAATAGTGGTTTTGCAGTTTAACTCGTAGATCACAGTAATGACACATCAAGTAATTGACTTTTTCAGCCCCACACGCATGAGAACTGTACTAAAGTCTTATCACATTCTCCTCAGAGGATTCACATGAGCTCTGATGGTTTCTTTTGGAAGATCTCCACATCAGGCTCTTCGCTTAAATTCATTTTTTTTCTGGTTGCAATGTGTTTAACTATTTTTGTCTTTATTCCCCAGGCAACAATATCATAAGCTCTGGAGTGCATTGAAAATACTGGCATTCTCATATTTTCTGTAACGATTGTGCCAAAATTATTAAAATACTTAGATTTATGAATACAAACTGTCCAGATACAAATTCCTCAAAAAGTCATGGGTATCATATCTTTTTCTGTGAACTCCGCATTATAATAGCATGTTACATAAAGTACGGTAACAGCAGCCTGACACACATTAGGTGGTTTTCGAAAACTGTTGTAACATGTTTCTGTAAAAAGATATTCAATGACTTTCAATGAAGACATGATTGACACATTTTCATACCTTACTCAGCTCCTCATTGTTTTGTTTGGTGTTTTAAATAGTTGCTCAAAATATATTGATTCTTATAGCTAGCATTTTGAACATAAAATGACACTGACACTAATTGCACTTCAGCATGTCAGTTTCCTGTAATGTTGCTAGACGAATCAGTCTGGACAACAGTACAATCTTTTGTAAAGTAGTGATAAAAATAGATATACAGTGCCAATCAAAAGCTTAGAGATGCCTACTCATTTATTATTAATATTTTCTACATTCTGAATAATTGTAAAGTCATCAAAACTATGAAATATCAAATGGAAGATTGATAATTAATCCTCATCAATTAAAATAAAATTGTATTTTCAATCATTTAAGATTTTAGATCGGAAAGGATTATTAGAAACGTATTTGTGAAATTCACACACAGGCACAATTTATATTTTTTTACAAAATCATTTTCAAATATTTTAAGGGTTCACCCAAAAAGCTTCGCTTCGCTTCAGAAAGCCTTTATTAACCCCCCTGGAGCCATATGGATTACATTTTTTTATGGATGGATGCATTATTTTTGGCTTCAAAACACGGCCCCCATTCACTGCCATTATAAACCTTGGAGGACTAAGGATATTTTAAAATATATCTCAGATTGTGTTTGTCTAAAAGAAGATGTAATGGTGCAACTTTTGACTGGTACTGTACACAGATATAAAAATAAAATGAATAAGGACAAAATTCAGATTCTTTTTAAACTTTTTTTTATTCAAGTTGTGTTATGGAGTGGATTTTTAGGTTTTTGATGTCTCCCTATTTATGGGAGCATTATAATATGCAAATATTATTAAAGGGCTAGACTCACCATGAAATATTTGATATTACAACACATCATACAGACCCCCGTGTCACATAATAAATAAACTGGAAGCCCCACATTTCCCATAGTAAAAAACACACAACATTTTGCTTTTGGCAACTACTGTACAGTTCCAGATCCATGAAACTCATTTTAGTTCTTGGAGGAATTTATTTATAAAGTACACAGCCTTCATCTCTTAGATTGTGCTTGCCATACTCAGGAATGTAAAGATCAATTTACATCAATTTTCCATGGGCCAAATTAATCATCGTACTAATGGTAAAATATTAGAGGAAAAGGTGCATATACACTATGTGCCAAAGAGTGAATATGGCTACTTTTAGTTAGGCGATTTACAGAAATTACATTTTCTTGTCACTGCTTTTAATGCATCAGTAACCAGTTCAGAATCCTCGTAGTGCTTGTATGTTAATATATAACAATGACACATCTGGATCACAACACATTTCAAAACAGCAGTGTGCAAGAAAACTACTATGCAACCATACCAGACACTTTCTTTAGTCATGTGATCTTACATTACTTATACTTTAACAACAGTTCTTATTTTGCCAGTCTATAAAAATAATCACCGCTGTGAGTGATGGTGTTCATGAGGTGCATGCACTCAAGGTGCAAACATAAATTCTTGTAGTCATCACAATTCCATTGTTTAATCTCAGATGGAGACTAACAAGCTTCTGACCACTCTCATAAACACATTTTTTGCCTGATCTTTGTTATTAGTATTTAATTTTTTTTTTTTTTTTGGAAGAGCGGTTCTTTTCCCTTAAATAGGATACTTACAGTTCTACACATGGCAGATGTTTTGTTTTACAAAAAGACGTCTGTAATGTACATTACTTGAGCTCAGGAGTTTGATCATGCTGGGCTGAGGCATTTGGTGTTGTGGTCTCATATGGTCATCTGCTCCGGAGCCTCGTGGAAGGCTGAAGTCGAGTCGTCTTGGCTCTTGTCTGTGCTCTGGACTTTGGGTCCTGTGGCAATGGTGGAGGTGGCATCTATGCTCTCGTACGCCTCTGATGTCCACTGCTGAAAAGAAAGGACAAGCTAAAAATGCAGTTGGATTTGTAACAAGTTCAGCAATAACTTGATGCTTTTTTCCTCTAGATTCCAAATCTGTTAAACTCAATCATTGGGCAGCTTATTTATAATACAGAATAAAGATAAAAGGAAAAACAGGAGGAAGAAGAGTGAGGAAAACATTTTTAGGATGATTAGGTGCATTCTGGATCCAAAATGAACTCATAATAGTATAAAATACCTTATGTGAATATGTGAAAACCTACTAAAGAAAACACTTCTCAACAACACGTCTTATAACCTTCACCATGTGGAAACTTTACCATGAAAGGTGTATCTAGAATCCCTAAAAATCCCTTTTTTCTCCAGAACTTGTGTAATTACACACTACTATTTGAAGGTTTGGGGTTGGTAAGATTTTTAAAGCTGTTTTTAAGATGTAAAAAAAAAAAAAAAAATTAAAATGTAATTTATTCCTGTGATGGCATTTTCAGTAGCCATTACTCCGGTCTTCAGTGTCACACGATCCTTCAGAAATCATTCTAATATGGTAATTTGCTGATTCTTATTATCAAGTTGAAAACAATATTTTTGTCGAAACTGATTTTTTTTTAGGATTCTTTGATGAACAGAAGGTTCAAAAGAGCAGCATTTATTTTAAATGTAAATCTTTTGTAACATAAATGTCTTTACTGTCACTTTTGATCAATTTAATGCATTCTTGCTGAATAAAGGTAATAAATTATTTTTTAAAAAAAATCTTACTGACCCCAAACTTTTGAACGGTAGTGTATTATAATAAATTAAGCCACCAAAATAAATTAGTGGACATGATTGGATATATAAATGCATATGAAATATTTAAGGTTCAGTACATTTTCTGAAATCACCGACTACTGGCACCAGTGTCCAAAAAGTTCATTTTGGTACATGGGTATATGGCATTTTTTAGTTAAATAAGGCAAATAAATTAAACAACACTAAATTAAAATGATCAGAACATAATAGAATGTATATATTTTTGCTGAAGCTAAAATATAATAGTGTGAAGCATTATATAAATATTCTTTATTCTAAGTTATAAATAAATTCAAAATGTTTAAAGGTTATGATGAGCCTCTGCTTTGTAAGTGTAGATTGATGATAAAAATGGGGAATTAGCATGTGGTGAAAATGGACAAAATCTGCTTTATATCATCTGAAGGCTAATAGTGGTCTATTCTGGCAAGCTTTTGTTTCTTGAAAACGCTTTAACAAAATGTTTCATATATCATTGTAAAAACACCTCAAAAGACATCATCTGACCTGTGTTGCGCGACTGAAGCGACAGGATGGGCCCAGGGCGATGTTGACAGAGCTTGAGGACTGCGTATCGCTGGTGTTTCCCCCCTCAGCTGCAGAGAGGCCTGAGATGACCAAGCCGCTGGAGAAGCTGCGTTTGCCAAAGAGCAGGCTCAGTGTGGAGCTGGAGGAAGACACCTGGCTGGAGCGATGGTGACCTGCGGCTGAAGCCAGAGGCCCTGTTGTGGATAAACGAGGCACCTGGGAAAAGACGGAGGCAATGGAGGAAGTGTTGAAGGACAGCTGGCTGTTGGACAGGCGCTGCACCAGCCCGGGACCTCCAGAGGCCGAGCCATGCTGGCTGTCCAGGATGGGGCCCGATCGGCTGGTGACGGGGGGCCGCTGGCCCTGAGGTTGCACTGAGCGACTGCGATACTCCCTGTGAGCTGCAGGGAAAAGAGATTGTCAGCATTGCATTTTTCTCTTTTCTCTCATTATTCTTTCATGGGAAACATTCATTTCAAGATGACAACATTCATTTTTTGCCGAGGTCATGGCATCCATTTGTAGGCCAAACTGGAAAGTAATTTACCACATTTTCCTTTGGGAATTTTAAATGCTATAATATATGAAACATATGAATCTATTTCAGTATTACTTTACTGAGGAAAAAAAAGGATAAAATATCACATTTTGTTTGTTTAGAATTGTTGTTTAAATGGTTAAAGGGTTAGTTCACCCAAAAATGAAAATTCTGTCATTAATTACTCACCCTCATGCCGTTCCACACCCGTAAGACCTTCATTAATCTTCGAAACACAAATTGAGATATTTTTGTTTAAATCCGATGGCTCCGTGAGGCCTACATAGGGAGCAATGACATTTCCTCTCTCAAGATCCATTAATGTACTAAAAACATATTTAAATCAGTTCATGTGAGTACAGTGGTTCAATATTAATATTATAAAGCGACGAGAATATTTTTGGTGAAACGAAATAAAGAATTATTTAGTGATGGCCGATTTCAAAACACTGCTTCAGGAAGATTCGGAGTGTTATGAATTAGCGTGTCAAATCATGATTCGGATCGCGTGTCAAACCGCCAAACTGCTGAAATCACGTGACTTTGGCGCTGAACTGCGGATTTGACACGCTGATTCATTACGCTCCGAATCTTCCTGAAGCAGTGTTTTGAGTCGTTTTTTTTTTTTTTTTTTTTTTGGCGCACCAAAAATATTCTCGTCGCTTTATAATATTAATATTGAGCCACTGTACTCACATAAACTGATTTAAATATGTTTTTAGTACCTTTATGGATCTTGAGAGAGGAAATGTCATTGCTCCCTATGTAGGCCTCACGGAGCCATCGGATTTAAACAAAAATATCTTAATTTGTGTTCAGAAGATCAACGAAGGTGTTACGGGTGTAAAACGGCACGAGGGTGAGTAATAAATGACAGAATTTTCATTTTTGGGTGAACTAACCCTTTAAGGTAAATGATTGCATATAAACAGTTTTAATTGTCACTGTTTAATTTTTCCCATTTTGCATTTTGTATGGTTTTTAATTCAGGTAAAACTAAACCATATTTATATAATATTTTATATCATAATTTTTAATTTAATTTTTGATCATTTCAAGTGATTTTAAAATTTCCAGGCTTTAAAGTCCATGTATCATTCGTTCATTGGTTTTTTTATTTAATATTGAAAGTAGAAAAATGAGAAAACGGCACCTTTTTCATGTTTTTCAATTTAGTTTGAATCCATACAACAGTAGTGGAGGACTATTATTCTGTTGGGCAGGAGCAACTGATGATGGCACAGTTTGATCTTTGCTTGACCAATCAGTGGAAAGGGGCGTTTCATTTCCGCTCATGTAAAGATCGAATATTCTAGCTGTTTATTAATTTTCTACCCCTGAAGGTAAAAACAAAAAATCAAGCCAAATTCTTTTTTTCTTTTGGAAAAAATGAAGAAAAGAAAAAAAACGCTGTTTTCTCAGTTTTCTACTTTTAATATTATTTCAAAAAATAAATGAACAAATGATACACGGATTCTTTAGAACAACAAACTACACATTTATAGTGTCCATGGTTTGTTCTGACCTCCGTGGTGTCTCGACTGGGAGCTGCGAGGACGGCCGTGATACAAGCTTAGGCTCTGGGATGTGGCTGAGTTATGATTTTGACTTAAGGATGAACCAGCACAATCCACATCCTCCATGTTCATGCCACTGTTACAGCTGGTAAGGTTATCTTTCCTCACCCTAAAAAAAAGGCAAGGAAGGTTTAAAAAAACATTTTCAGAATATAGAAACAGAAAAAGAGCCCATTAATGCCTTATACATACCGAAACCACCTGGAGAGCAGCCAAATGCGAATGCTGTCCAAACTGAGAGGACCGCCCCATATGTTCCCGATCTGCTTGTGAGTTCCCATATAGGAGGTGGTGAGCGGGGACACAAACATGGGGTAACCCAGGGGCTGGTCACAGGAGGAGTTGACCATGTTTCGCAGCGCCTGCTTTGAGTTCTGGATGCTTCCACGTTCAGGATTGCGGTTACGGAGGAAGACGAGCTCTTGCTGCTGACCTGCCCACAGCCCTCGCACACACTCTTTATTCATCTGAATGGAAAGATAGAGATAAATTAATAACTATCAGTCTTAGAACATAATAAACTTACAAATCTATTTAGCTTTATTATCTGAAGAGCAAATAATGAATAGTGACCTCAAATCATTTCATTCTGTTCCTCACAAAAGCTATTGTTAGGCTTTAAAAGAGTTGGAATATAGCGCATATTCTATTTCATATTTTATTTTTATTTTATATATACAGGCCAATAATTGATTTAATTGTAAATCTATTATATCTTAAAATTATTTTATGCTATAAATACTAAACTGAATCTATAAATGAGCATATTATATATATATATATATATATATATATATATATAATTTTTGCTCTCTTGCCTTTATAACTTTGAAGCTGAGATGTCGTTTGTAGAGCATGATGATCTTGTACTCATCAGCCCCTTCATCCACCATGTGACGAAGCGTGAGAAGTGTGTCTCGGCTGGACAGTACTGCTTTTCGCCAGGCGGGGTCGCTCTCATGACATATCACGAGACTGGTTCTGTAGTTGGTTATGGCCTCGTAAAGCACGGCAGGCTCCTCAGTCTCCTCCAGGCTCGTGAAGTGGTCCTGTATAACATGAAATTATTGAGATTATACCAAAACGCAAATAGGCTGTGTATAGTTATGTTATAGTTATGTTAATAGTCATGTTGGGTAATATCCAAAACACTGTCCAATCATTTCACCTGGTGGAGTTTCAGACTCATTCTCACGGCTGGGGCCACAACCGTCTGCAGCAGGTCCATGTCAGCAAAGACCCATTCATCCTTAGCGGCAATGCGGAAGTCACCTTTGAACAGCGTGTTGAAGCCATAGAGAAATGATTCCAGACTGTAGAGGAAACCATTTAAGTCACCGTGAAATCAAAATTGACAAATTTTGCTATTGCAACTTCCGTTTCATGCCGACTTTAAAACGTAAAATCTCTTAGGGGCTGTTCACACAGAACACATTTTTCCATACCACTGTGCTACTTTTCCGTTGTTTTTCTATGTAAACGTGCTAGACGGATGCCTTTGACCATTGTGCTCGCGTCTTGTGCAGCGTCTTGCGAATGACGCGCCGTTCTAAAAACGTGATGCTCAAGTTAAAATAAGTTCGACTTTTAAAAAACATGCCTCAAGACCTTGCGTTTTCCCCATTCCACTGCCCGCATCTTGCATTTTTCAAAGCAAAACAACATTCTGTGTGAACCAGCCCTTATTATGGCA
This sequence comes from Ctenopharyngodon idella, assembly GCF_019924925.1. Taxonomy (NCBI): domain Eukaryota; kingdom Metazoa; phylum Chordata; class Actinopteri; order Cypriniformes; family Xenocyprididae; genus Ctenopharyngodon; species Ctenopharyngodon idella. The sequence continues at coordinate 8,703,407 of NC_067232.1, read as the reverse complement.
GTACACATTTTATTTGGTATTCTTGATTCTGATCCATTAAAGTAACCATTATCTTTTATCAAGTATTTTATCTGTCGAGTATTCAAGTACACATCGCTAATGTTGGAAGTGTACCTGTTGGATCTGTTATGTGCTGCTGTGCTGAGGGATCTCCGTCCAAGCACAGATAGAGCGAAACTCAGAGTAACCAAGGGAGAATCTTCATCGCTGTCCACTGTCTGAGGACAAAACTTTAGGCTTAAGATTCAAGTTTAGATCACCTTAACATTGTGGAAATGCAAAGAAGAGTTCAACTGTCCTACCAAAGGTGCGTCCTACGTTTATGCACCATTTTAAAATCAGCCAGACACTGTTTTTTATTGCATTCTCAAAGACGTCCTTTAGTGTATCAGCTTTTGCTCACTCTAATAAATGCCATTTGTGTCTTCTCACCTCCTCCAGTTTGTTGGCACAGTATTGAATCCACTCCAGGTAGACGTTACAGTAGCTGGCTCTGGTGACCCCCTGCAGACAGTGGACATAGTCTTCATCAATCTTCATGCTGAACACAGCCGGATCCTTCTCAATGTGATGCCATTTAGTGTAAGACTGCAGGGCTTCCTGCATGGACTGGTCTTTAATCCATATCTGCAGCTTGGGGTTGATCACCAGGTAGTAGATGATACTCTAAAGATAGAAATCATTGAAAATACAGAGATGTGAGTGAGGTTGATGTCACTTTATCAAAAAATAAATCTGCCACAGTAAATCAAGAACATTGTAGCTACTTCATATGTACATTATGTAGACAACTTATGTGATAAGTGGAAACAATAGAGTGTTATTACATTGTAATAACATTGTTAATGATTCTCAAACGTTCATTCTACCACTGACAGTGTTCCCATACTACTTATTCAATAGTGGCACTGCTGAATCTACAGTGCAAAACAGACCAATCCGTAAATGAATGACTCTTATGAATCAGTTCTTTTTACCAAATCAAAAACATGCAGTGCAACTAGTGTAGTGTGACTCCTGAACAAATGCCTCTGAGTCGGTTCTTTTTAGTGAACCAATGAACCATGAATCAGCGTGTCGAATCATGATTCGGATCGCGTGTCCAAACTGCTGAAATCACGTGACTTTGACGCTCCGAACCGCTGATTCATAACGCGCCGAAGCTTCATGAAGCAGTATTTTGAAATCGGCCATCAATATACAAGTCGTTATTTTGCTTTTTGGCGCACCAAAAATATTCTTGTCACTTTATAATATTAATATTGAGCCACTATACTCACATGAGCTGTTTTAAATATGTTTTTAGTACATTAATGGATCTTGAGAAAGGGAAATGTCATTGCTGGCTATGCAGGCCTCACTGCGCCATCGGATTTAAACAAAAATATCTTAATTTGTGTTCCAAAGATTAACGAAGGTCTTACAGGTGTGGAACGACATGAGGGTGAGTAATAAATGACATTATTTTCATTTTTGGGTGAACTAACCCTTTAACACACCTTTTGCAAGAAATACTATAAAATCTCACATATCTATCCTTTACTAATAGTACTAAAAGAACAGTTAATTAAACCATTAAGGAAGCAGACATGTTAAGAAGAATGTGAACTGTATAAAACTATACAACTTTTTCTCTCTTCTAAAATATAAAAGTCATACAATAGTGTTGCTAGTACCTTAAGGTAGTAAGTGATGAGCAGCTTGCGCAAGTCATAAACTTGCAGCATGGTGGCAGCGTTGTTTTCGCTGATGCTGTAGCCCTCCAGCAGATACTTAGTAGTGGTCACCTCCCAAGCCAGCCATCGTAGATTGAAAGCAGCATTGCAGGACAGCACATGGGGCAAATGACCCGGCTCACAGCAGCAGCAAGAATCATCCTCCTCTACACCTTCAGTGATGGCCTCCACCTCCCGCTGCTGACAGTAAGTACCTGAGGGAATGAGAAACCAGAGTGAGGAGAAGGAACATTGACAACAATGTGACAATACAATATTAAAACCATTTACCCCTGAACTCCAGGCCTCGTAGCTGGAAGGTGACCAGACCGTTGCCGACCTCAATGAGGTGAACAAGTGCGTTAAGGTAGTCAGAAGCCAGGATGAAGCAATCTCCAGCGCAGTAATTCCCCCAGCGGCCCAACATCAGGTCCCCACATAAAGAATGCTGCAAGGAGCGCGTCAGGTACTCATAGAAAATTGAGTTGAGGTTGTTGTCATCACAGCCTACATGGTGAGCATATAATCTCTCAACATTTTTATTTAAAAATGTAAGAGGACACCATTGAGTCTTTAGCAACAATAGAGACATTACATCCTAAAACAATGTCTGACATACTGAAAAAGCTCAAACTGTGTTTAAGACAGTGAAACTGAACCTTCATGTATTATGAAATCAAATCTTAAAGGGATAGTTCACCCAAAAATGAAAATGTGGAAATCTATTGCTCTGTATGACTTTGTCTTTGATGGTAACATTTTTGAAGAATATGCTGGTAAAAAATGTAAATAAAAACATAACAAAAAAATAAATCATAAAATTAAAAAATAAATAAAAGTAATATGAAATTTGAAATCTGAAAGTGATATATAAATAGCATTAAATATAAATATTAAATATTGTATTAAAATCCAAAGTGGGTAAATTAAAGTGTCTTTTAAGTGCGAGAACCACTTTAAGAATTGCTCAGCATAACTGCATACAAGCATTTAAATTCAAATTAATGATACAATATTAATATGCAGGTTAAAATTCTGGAAAATTCTGCATATAAAAAAATAAACAAAATATAATAAATCAGTGTTTCTCAACCAAAGGGCCATTTGTCTTAATCTAAATTAACATCCTAAAAAAAACTAAAAAATGTACAACATTAAACTTACATCATATTTTTAACAGGAGGACCTTCAAATGATGTCTTGGACAAAGGGGGGTCTTGGAGTCAAAAAGGTTGAGAACCACTGCAATAAATTGTTTAGAGGACTTGGAATATAGTGCACACGTCTTGTAGACCACTTTTACAGTGCTTTTTGTGTTCTTTTGGAGCTTGACAACACCAGTTCTCATTTGCTTAAAATAAAGTCATTCAAGTTTGGAACAACATGATGGTGAGAAAATGACAGCAATCGACTGTTTATTAAGCGTGTGGTAAGACATGAATAGATAAAGACGATATTTACCAGTCTCTTTGTCAACCTGAGAAACCAGTCGGCTGTTGGAATTGTCAATTCGTTTGGTGCTGAAAATGTCAAATCAAATGAAATGTTCATGAAGTGAAATATTCACAGTCACGCCAAACACCCCATTTATCTGATGCCTGTGCCACCATTCAAGTTTAATATCAACAACAGAACATTCTCTGTCATCACATTTGTGGTTGGAAACTACATCAATAATTCAACATTGTGTGGCTTTCTCTCTGCTACTACAGGCTGTTGGACTTCAGATAAAGCCCATCAACCATGAAGGAACTTTGTCCCAGTGGAAACAAGACAAGTACATGTCAAACACGTCTTGCATCAACAGCTGTTTTCAAATCAATGATATATGCACTTGTTCTTTCAAGTGCCCTTGAAGATGCACACAAGAATGCAGCTGTCTGCATTACGTCACTTTGAAGCTACATGCATATTTCATGTACATGTGGAAATAACAGGCAACTTACTTGTAGTTCCTCTCCCAGAACTTTACAGGCCGTGGATAAGAGGTGATAAAAATAGCGCTCCCGAGGAAGGGGCTGAGTGGCGTGTAGAAGAGCGTTGTGATTAACGTCTGCAGCAGCAGCATGGCAGAATCTGAGCTGCTCCGTCAAGGAAAAAACTAAATATTTGAGCTGCATTTGGAGGTATGATGCTTTAACCATATTACAATAGTCCTTAAAAGGGGCTATAAGCAATTTCTTTTCATACAACCTGACACTAATAAGTGTCCTGAGAAATTACATTTAACCGAATTTTACATTATTATCATTTCATTCTTTCTAAGCACTGCCCGGAAATCCTGATATTAATAACAAATTATTTAATTCTGTTGACAAAAAAGATACAGTGTCAACATAACAGAAATAATAATATTTTCAACATTTTTTATTGCATAAATTAACCGCGGCATAGTACTAGGTCTGTACTACCAATATACACACTCAAGCTGGACAGATTGTAAGGATATGAGGTACAGCAAAGGGTTGTGCAAATGCATGAAATGCACTACCCCATGCTATCTGCCAGGGGGCGATATACACCAGAATGAAGTGCAGCTTGTGGAGAAGATCCCAAAGCTGTAGACAAAACAAAGAGCTGTTGTAAGACAGCAAGACAACAAAGGCAGTTATTTTGGGACTAGTTACTAAATGTACTGTCTGCTGAGAGCTATTTCAGACGATAGTCTGGCACAATTGACATGTCATTTTTATCTAAGTTGGAAAATTAATACTAAATTTACACAAAAGGCAGGGAATATTTAGGACTTTGTAAATGAGCGTTTCAGTGCACTAATGTCCATCCATCCCATAGCACTGACCTTGTTGAAGATGATGGACATGAGGAAGAAGTTGAGCAGGAATGTTTCAGAGGCACTGCTGCAGTCAAACTCAAAGAAGATGATGGTGAAGATGAGCGTGAGGAACTGGTAGCTGGGATTGCAGAAGGAGGCACGAAGAAGCTTCATCCCAGCAACTGTCATCAACAAGACATCACAGCTGGAGCGAGACACAGACACCTGAGCCACTCAGGTGCAGAGGCAGCACACAGCCAAGCACAGCAAACACTAATCAGGTGGCTCTGACACAGCAGGTTGATGCTAACTTCTGCTAACACCACCACAATGATCAGAAAAATGTGTTGTAGGAAGGTACTCTACCAATACTGCTTCTATATTATATATTATATTCTATATACTATATTTTATATTGTAGATTTTTTTAAATCTGTGTTTTCTGAAGGATCATGTGACACTGAAAACTGGAGTAATGGCTGCTGAAAATTCAGCTTTGCCATCACAGAAATTTTGTTTAAATTGTAATAATACTTGACACTTTTACTGTTTTTACTGTATTTTTTGATCAAATATAGACTTGGTGAGCAGAAGAGACTTAAATATAAAAGCAAAACAATTTGTTCAAAATATAAATTATGGGATTGTCTGAAGAGTAAAAAATTAACAGCGTTTTTTCAATATCTGAATTAAATTGTCAATAATAATTAGGGGAACGATACTTACTGTATTCCTAGTTTCTTACGATGGCTGAGGGTGAAGCCATCATTGGTAAGTGCACTCAGGACAATGGCTGGGTAGACGATATACTTCTCAAAACTCAACAGCCCCACATAGAGTCGCTCGAACCACATCAAGTGAGCATCCTCTGAAAAGATAGTATACTAACATTAATATTCATATGAATGTCAATGACAGTAGACATATCCCAGATGTGCAGTTAACTGACCTCGGGGTTCAAACTGTGAGTATTCCTTACTCTTCAGCACAGGATGAGAGATCCACAGCCAGGGATGGTGTTTCCGTAACTGAGGGATGATATAGTGGGTGACAAAGCCCACAGTGGCTGCTAATGCATACAGCACTATGGACACAAATGGCTGTATGTGACAAAAACAAAGTGTTAACTGACATGTAGGCTGCAAACTGAATTGAACATGTAATCATTGACTCTTTAGATTTGGTTATGATTTTTAAGATGACGTGTATAAGAAGTTTAAAAGTAGGAGAAACTCACCCTTAGAGACAGGAAAACCGTGCTGGCAGTAATTGCAAAGGTCAAAACTGAGGCGAGAATACACATAACCAGATCTGACAGTAAAATCTCTTTCTGCAACATAAAATTATATATGTATAAATTAAGATTAATACATGGATCCTTAGATGCAAATATTACACTACCACTGAAAAGTTTGTGAGAGTCAGTAAGATTTTATTCTTTTTTTTAAGGAAATTAATACTTTTTAGCAAGGATGCATTAAATTGATCAAAAATGACAGTAAAGACATTTATAATGTCATTTATATTCAAATAAATGCTGTTCTTTTGAACTTTTTATTCATCAAAAAATCCTGAACAAAAAAACGTATCATGGTTTCTGCAAAAATATTAAGCAGAACAACTGTTTTCAACATTGATGATGTTAAAAAATGTTTCTTGAGCAGCAAATCAGCATTTTAGAATGATTTCTGAAGGATCATGTGGCACTGAAGACTGGAGTAATGACTTTGCCATCACAGGAATAAATTACATTTTAAAATATATTAAAGTAGAAAAAAGTATTGTAAATGTATTTTTAATTAAATAGGTACATCAGGTTATTCTTGTCGATGCCCGAGTGAAATGAAAGACTTTTTGAAAATTCACTAAATAAATCAAAGGTACCCACCACTGAGCCTTTGAGTTTCTCAGGAAGAGGGTCTATGCTCTCCTCCTCCTCCTCCTCTTCTTCACCATGTCCAAGTGATGGCATCAGCTTGGACTTTATCAATGAGCTAAAATCAAAGACAAATAAATATGTTTTTTAGCCCAAACTATGGCAGAAGTTCAAAATGTTCTTAACCAAATGATCCGTGGAAAGTGCGCAATGTTCTTACAATAACACAGATGGATCACTGCTTTGTCGGCTAAGATGATAGGACAGGACCACTAGCAGGGCACAGAAACCAGAGAAAAGTGCTGGAATATGCTGTTCATCCCAAGGCTCCTACACAGAAGATGCCATTGCCATCACAAACGTATAATCTATCTTGTATTGCATTAAGAAATAAAGTATATATTGATCTACTAATTTTTGGAGTGTACTGCACCATTTAATTACAGTAGGTTAAATGCATGTTTGAAGGCGCAGATTGTACCTTCAAAGCTCCAAGACAGAATCCGTAGAGTAAAGATAGCGCTATAAGACTCCGTACTATGCAGTACACTGCAGATGGGAGTCCAGTTGCAGCTAAGCAGAAAAGAGAAACAATAGTTTCCTCCAATTAGCTTCTAATCGTCTACACTTTGAGAGGGGAAAAAACAGTTAAAAAATTTATTTATCATGGATACGGACCTGTACCTCCAAAAAAGTGCATGTCGATTTGTTCTAAAAAGTATATAACAAAGGTGTTGATTTGCGGAAAGAGGCCCAGAAGAAACATTACCGGAAAGCAGTATGTAAACCCTGAAAAGATCAGATCGACATGTCCATCAAATTTAAAATTACTGTGCAACAATTACCATCTGTAATGTTTTAAACATGTTTCAACTCACAACACACTTACCGACTAAAATGTCTTGCACATACTGAAGGGTGTCTGACGTTACTATTGTGATGCCATAGAGGGTGGACACAGGGAGGTCTGGTGTTCTCAACACTATCTCCAAAATCCAAATAAGGCTACAGAACATACAGAAATATGCAGCACGACTGTAGATGACAATTTGATTATGGCCCTGTAAAAAGAAAGAGAGCTTTTTTCATCCTGTTAATCACAATAATCACATGACATTTTCTTGAATGCTTCCCTAGTAAACTCACATGAGTAGGTGAAGCTGCATCTGGCTGAACACTCTATAAAACATAAGAGGCTTTAGCAGGCAGCCTAGCAGTAGATTCATTTTCAGCAAAGACAGGCTATAAAATGAGGAATGCAGTACCTTCAATAAAGAATACTGACAGCTAGCAATGACCAGGCAGAACTGGAAGACCCAGATGTCTTTGAAGCAGCCCTCATTCAGAAGCACAAACCCCAGAAAAGCCACCAAGAAAGCTAAGAATACAGCCACCATGTTCTCGGTCATATCCTTGTTCCTACAAAAACAGTTAGAATCTTTTTGTGCTTATGGTATTTGAATAGCATCGTGATGTCTAAAAACACACTTTCATTGTCACACTCACCTGTCTAATAATGCCAACAAGGTTAGCCGATCATACAATATGTTCACCCATTTCCCAGGAAAAACCTTTAGTTTGTAGTACAGCTTTCTTGATGGTTTCTCTTGGGTTGATGTCTCAGATGATTCGTCTAAAGAGTCCTCCTCCTGTGCATGAGAAATATGATGAGTAAATGATGACTGAATTTTCATTTTTGGGTGAACTATCCTTTAAGATACAGTATTTTAACCAAAACAATCAACAAACCAACCATATTTTCTATGTGTTTTGTTTATTGTGTTGTGTGAGAGCCAGCTTAATATGTGAAAAGAGGGATTCTACACCTGGAATATTTCCGGATGGGTTCTCCTGGGTCGGAGTCGACGAGTTGGAAGGATGCGTCGCTGGAATGGGCATTCAGAGGGTCCTCCCATCAACCCGTCCTGGCACTCAGAGTTAGAGGACGTGGAGAGTAGATCACTAATGAAGAGATGGTAACATTATAATGCTGTAATAGCTGTTTTTATTTTTAACTTAATTTTGTGATTTTAAAAGAGAAATAGGATACAGTACCATATGTTGCCGGTGATGAGCTCGGCACCAAGGGGCAAGTTTAGAGCTCTTTCATTGTACAGTTTCCGAGGTCTCTCTCCTGTATATATTGTACATGTTAAAAGCATCACAAATGCTCCTCTACTAGTCCAGCTATACATGCACAAACACCAGATATATAAGACATTGCACATAATGCACTACAGTTTTTTTCTGTCATTGCATTCTGTCCGCTGTACTCACTGTGAACAGTGTGAAAAGTGTAAACCTCCTCTTTGGATGTAGCCTCTGGTCTGCAGATGACCTGAAGCATAGAGCTCTCTGACTGGGACGTTTGTGAGGGCAGAGAATCATAATCAGGGTCCCTCTCCTTATCTGTCTGCGGACTGTGAAGACACAGAGAAAATGTACCCTACTTTTTCCACATGGAGTGGTGTTTGCATCTGACATCCCTGGAATTCAGTTTGGTATTTTTATAGTGAGTTTGTATTAATAACTTCATGAGACTTCAGGCTACACACACACTACCATTCAAAAGTTTGGTGTCTGTAAGATTTTATGTTTTTGAAAGAAGTATCTTAAGCTCTTCAAGGCTGCATTTATTTGATCATTGAATTTAATATATTTTCAAATGTAATTTATTCCTGTGATGGCAAAGCTGAATTTTCATCAGCATTACTCCTATTCTTCATTGTCACAGGATCCTTCTAATATACTGATCTGATTAAACATTTCTTATTATTATCAATGCTAAAATATTTTATTGCTTTTTATATTTTATGCTTATTATATTTAAATGCTTTTGCATTCACTCACAAAGCTTTTGCATTCTCTCCATAGTTTCTCACAAAAGTTTTGCGAGAGAACACAAAAGCATTGAAATATAATTTCTCCTCCCATCTCAATTTTTTTCTCATCAACATGTCCCTTTAGGCCGGGTCTCCACAGTTTTATGCACCCTTGCTGAATAAAAATATAAATTTCATTTAAAAAAAATCATAATGACCAAAAATTTTGAACAGTATTGTGTGTGAGTGTAATCTGTTGTCTATATATGCAAATATCATGCTTCTGTTCAGAATTATATTTAAAAATTAAGTAAATATCAGTAGTCATTTAGCAGATGATTTTATCCAAAGTGATTTTCATAATACCCACCTTTCTGGAGAGACAATAGGAATGAGAGTCCCTGGAATAGTTTTCATTGTATCTGTAGCCAGACTGTTTGGGGGATTTGGACGCTCCTGTTGTTGTCCTGTGGATTCTGACACATCAGAGTTCTTCTCCATCACCATGCTTTGCTCTGAAAGGATTTAGACTATTAATTTGAGTAAAGATTTTAAATCCAGTCTCGTGCATTAATCAACACTCACCATTTCTCTCTTCCTTCTCCTCATCCTCATTTCCTCCCCCAAATCTCGTGTTGTTGATAGACTCCAGCAAAGACACAAACTCAACAAAGTTGGACTCATTGGGTATCTGTCCCTCCTTGGCTTCTAGGTCAGATTTAGAGGAGGTCATTGTACTGAGCTTATCTTTAGCTCTATGGCTAATGAGGACAGCATCTCGTCCACTGTCGATACTGAGTCCCCTAGCATGTGTTCTTCCACTCTGAGTACATCTCATATATGCTGATGGAATTTGCAAGAATCCATCAGCATCCAGTTTAAGCTCAGGAGGGTCATTTTCATCAGGATGGGAGTTCACATCAATGCCTGAAGAGCTGTTATTGGTCAGCTGGGGGCTCAGGTTCAGTATCTCATGCTCATTGCTCTCTATTTCTTTGCATTCTTGAGCAGAGTCAGAACTGATCGGCTCTTTGGCAAGAAGACTGTCTTGATGCTCGGACTTCTCCTGAACCGAGTTGTCTCCTGGAACCGGCGTATCTTCTTTCTCGTCATCGCCAGAGGGTTCCTCCAGTTCGTGAGGTGAATCAAAGGTGATGACAGGAATTTTGACAGGACAGTCGGATTCTCCCTGGTGGGACTGAGCTGACTCTAAGATGCTCAGTTTGACGGACTCCTCCAGCTCTGCTGCTGTCTGTGGGTCACAGCTCATTGTGATAATGATCTTCACCGTATCGCTCTCGTCCAGGTGGGTCGAGGGACTCGAGTTGTCAACCAGCACCACAGCAATTTCATCCGAGCAATAATTCTCCTCAGGTCTTTCTCCATCGTCTGCATCTCGTGTGATTTCTAAAGAGGTATTATTGTTGTTGGGGTCGGTGGGGGGTTTGTCTTTCTCCTCTAAAGTGTCTTCTTCATTCACAGGGGAAGGCGGTAGATCATCGTCAGCTTTGTCTCTGTGGGCTGAAGGAATCTGCTCTCCCTGCAGGAGTGGGGCAGACTGGTCAGTGTTGGGACTGAACACATCCTCAGGGGTGAGTCTCTCCTCCGCGTCTGGCCTAGATGGTTCATTACAGACAGCATCACTCTGACCTGTAAATGCCAGTCAGTGTACAAACAGCATGTTTAAAATGTCAGATGGACATATGGTTTATGATAGATTTGAAATGAATTAGCTACTAGATGCTGAACCCTGTTGATGTCAGAAACTGCTTTAAGCACAGGAAGTTAATCTAATCAATGCAAACCAACATTACATACTGTATAACAACAACAAAAAAGTAGTACTTACTACTGTATAATTTTTATGTATTTTATAAAATTATATTGCTTTTTTTTTTTTATAATATATTACATGAAAAACTGATTATTTTTTATTAAATTCAATACAATATTCTGAAATGTCTATATCTAGCTACCAGATGCTGAACCCTGTTGGTTGATGTCAAAAAATGCTTTAAAGGGTTAGTGCACCCCAAAATGAAATTTCTGTCTTTAATTACTCACCCTCGTGTCATTCCACACCCATAAGATCTTCGTTCATCTTCAGAACACAAATTAAGATATTTTGAATGAAATTCGAGAGGTATATGACTCGTCCATAGACAGTAATATAATCAACACTTTCTAGGTCCAGAAAGGTACTAAAGACATCGTTAAAACAGTCGACATGACTGCAGTGGTTCAACCTTAATTTTATGAAGCGACAAGAATACTTTTTGTGCACAAAAAAAAAACAAAAATAAAAAACTTTATTCAACAATCTCTTATCTTCCCTGTCATTATCCATACACAGTTTCCACAGTAAGCACAATGAAGGCTTCCGTGTTTACGTCTGAATGCCGGCTCAGTATTGGCCAAAGCTGCACATGTGAGCAGCACGACGCATGCGTGTGATGCCGACGCAGGAGCCGGCCAATAATAAGTCGGCGCTCTGACGTAGAACCTGGAAGCGCTGGACGTAAACAACGTATGAGAATGACACAGAAGAGAAGATACTGTTGAATAAAGTCGTTATTTTTGTTTTGTTTTTGCGCACAAAATGTATTCTCGCTTCATAAAATTAAGGTTGAACCACTGCAGTCACGTCGACTGTTTTAACGATGTCTCTAGTAACTTTCTGGACCTTGAAAGTGTTGACTATATTGCTGTCTATGGACGAGTCATATACCTCTCGGATTTCATCAAAAATATCTTAATTTGTGTTCCGAAGATGAACAAAGGTCTTACGGGTGTGGAACGACATGAGGTGAGTATTTAATGACAGAATTTTCATTTTTGGGTGAACTAACCCTTTAACCACAGTGCTAACCAACATTATTTATAACAATTTTTTTATGTATGTATTTTTTTTATGTATTTTATAAAATTATATTAAATAAAACATTACAAAAATGTATTATTTTTCATTAAATTCAATAAAATATTCTGAAATGTCTGTTTTTTAGATGCAGTCAGAGACCCTCACAATGTAAGTGTTAAGCTGTGTTTAAGCAAAGTTGTCTGACAGCTCTTTTTGAGAGGTCCTGGCAGGATGTCACACTCAGTGTGACATGTAACTGAGGCAAGATAGAGAGTAGTCAAGTTATTCCTCAGTTCATATGCTAGGCTCTGTGACTGAAACTTACAGTGATGTATCTGCACAGCATGTTCCCAGAATTGTGAGGATCTCTTCCACTGCAGTGAAACCAGGCCAATGCTATAATTAAAGCTGGTACATACCCTCTATGTTTTTCAGCTCCTCAGATTTTGGGCACTCCTTCACAGTTTTTTGAAAGCAGGTTAACAAAAAATGAAATTATTATTTAAAACACACAAAAACATTATCACTGCAAGATTTGTGTTAAAAAAGTAAATAATTATAGTGCATGAATCTTGAAAGTATTACTCACTCCAATCAGTCCAGGGTCTGTTTCAGTCTGTTTCACTGTGACCTGTATCACTGGACTTGGTCTGTTTTTGGTCAGTACTGATGTGGCAACACTGTCAGGAACTGTGCTGCTCTTCCTGTGGATTAAAACAATTCAGACTTTAGCCTGGTTACAAAACACTTTTGGCAGTAGAGTTTGTGAGCTTTGAGGACAGGAAACATACGTTTTGTTTTAGTGGGCAAAATATAGCCTTTCACATAATTTGGGAAAATAATATTGCAAAACGATATTGAAATCAATAAATGGCACAAATGATTTCGGATATTACCTCAGAGATGGAAGACAGGAATCAGATGCGTTGCTTTTCTTGTCTACACCTTTGCTGATGTCAGGCACACTATTCTGGGCTACAATGTCGCCCTGATCGAACATCAGATGGAGGCGGTAATTTACCATCTTAATGACAATGAAGAAAACTGTCACTGAGGTGCAGTAGATACTGAGGGTAGTAGTGGTGGGTGGAAGAGCCTGAGGGAAAATACATCAGAGCTATGACATCTCTGGAGCCATTTATGACTGACAGATAGATCACTGTAAAATACCATTTTAGATTTTTAGATTTGTATTATTATTATTATGTATTTTCTAAATATTAATAACAATAATCATATTTTATTGTTGTAATTTCCTGACCAAAAACACTTAATATATAGGCCTATCGATATGTTTGTGTACTGTAAATGCTGAACAATGCTTTGACACAGGCTGCCACGCGTTAATCACCTGTACAGGAAGCTATGCAGAAGAAAAATGCGACAGTGCCAGCAGCTACGAGAAGCATAAACACCCAAATTCATATAATATTCAATACATTTTACGCGTAAAACGATTTCATTCATTTTTAGAGAACTATTTCGTGTAATGTTTCTGCAGCTATAACGCATTCAATCCTTCATACCAGTAGAGCACAATATTATCGACGGCCTGCGACATTGAATCACTCACCAAATGAAGAGATAATGGAAGCATAAGCAAAAACATCCATAAATACAGGTGACATGAATTGTTGAATTTATTCTGGTCTGGATCATGATACCATCCACCGGTCAGTGAAGCCCAGACTCCTTGGCGTAGCGTTTGCACAACTTGAGAGCCCATATTTGCAATAATGGTCGCTACAAATATATCATGCTGCAAGCTGCGAATTCACACCACTGCCGTCCTCGACTCGCTGCCCCAACGCGCGATTACATATTTACGGAAGCTGCCTCTACATCCTTCCTAGAAGCCGTTTACTTTTCTTTTTCATCGTCCACGCCTTGACTCCCTATTTCCCAACATAAAAGCATTGGTTTTGTGCGGTGAAAGGCTCCCAGCAGCATCCTCCTGCGCCTGCTTCACATGAGCGGAGAGGAGGGAGGAATGGACTGATTCATAGTGATGCTCTGCTGCTCACTGAGTCATGCGCCCCCACCCTGTGAGGCTATAGTCAAAAGACAAGAGCCATGGAAAATCAACTGTAGTGAGAGCCAGAGAAGCGGGACAGCATCTTAAACTTTACTTAAATAGCATTTCATTTGACTCGCACTACAAAATTGTAAGTAGGCCTAGCTCAGTTTAACATAATGATTATGTACAGTACAAGACTTAAATATACAGGCCATGATAGGCCATGACATATATGATATATGTGTGTGTGTGTTTGTGTGTGTGTGTGTGTATACAGGTGCATCTCAATAAATTAGAACATCATGAAAAAGTTTTTTTTTCTTTCTGTAATTTAATTCAAAACGGAAAACTTAAATATATTCTAGATTTATTAGACATAAAGTAAAATGTTTCCAGACTTTTTTGTTTTCATTTTGATTATTACAGTTTGCTGCTCATCAAAATCAAAAAATCATAATCTCAAATTATTAGAATATTTAATTTCAAGTTCTATTAAATAACCATTCTCAAGGTATAAATACTGGGTTTAGGTCAGTAATCCCAACAGCAGTCATGGGGAAGTCTGCTGACTTGACAGTTCAGTCCAGAAGACGATCATCAAGAACCTCTACAATGAGGGTAAGCCACAGAGGGTCATTGCTGAAAGAGCTGGCTGTTCGCAGAGTGCTGTGCCAAAGCATATTCATGGAAAGTTGACTGGAAGGAAAAACTGTGGAAGGAAAAGGTGTACAAGTGAAAGGAATGACCGCAGGCTTGAAAAGATTGTCAGGCGAAGCCGATTTAAGAACTTAGGAGAGCTTCAAAAGGAGTGGACTGAAGCTGGAGTCAGTGCATCAAGAGCCACCACACACAGACGTCTTCAGGAAATGGACTACAACTGTCATATTCCTCATACCATGACACTTCTGAACCAAAGACGTCAGAAGCGTCTTACCTGGGCTAAGGAGAAAAAGAACTGGACTGTGGCTCAGTGGTCCAAAGTCCTCTTTTCAGATGAAAGTAAATTTTGCATTTCATTTGGAAATCAAGGTCCCAGAGTCTGGAGGAAGAGTGGAGAGGCACAGAAACCATGTTGCTTGAAGTCCAGTGTGAAGTTTCCACAGTCAGTGATGATTTGGGCTGCCATGTCATTTCATTTCATGCTTCCTTCTGCTGACAAGCTTTATGGAGATGTTAGTTTCATTTTCCAGCAGGATTTGGCACCTGCCCACACTGCCAAAAGTTCCAAAAGCTGGTTCAATGACCATGGTGTTACTGTGCTTGACTGGCCAGCAAACTCGCCTGACCTGAACCCCATAGAGAATCTATGGGGTATTGTCAAGAGGAAGATGAGAGACACCAGACCCAACAATGCAGATGACCTGAAGGCCGCTATCAAAGCAACCTGGGCTTCCATTACACCTGAGCAGTGCCACAGGCTGATTGCCTCCATGCCACGCCGCATTGATGCAGTAATTCATGCAAAAGGAGGCCCAACCAAGTATTGAGTGCATAGAAATGAACATACTTTTCAGAAGCCTGACATTTCTGTTTAAAATATCCTTTTTTTATTGATCTTATGAAGTATTCTAATTTATTGAGATAGTGAATTGGTGGGGTTTTGTTAAATGTGAGCCAAAATCATCACAATTAAAAGAACCAAAGACTTGAAGTACTTCAGTCTGTCTGCATTGAATTTATTTAATACACAAGTTCCACAATTTGAGTTGAATAACTGAAATAAATGAACTTTTCTATGACATTCTAATTTATTTAGATGAACCTGTATATATACACACACACATACACCACAATATTTTGGCCATGACTGTCTTTTTTGTTAGTGTGAAGAACTATTTGTTAGTGTTCTACTATAAAGAACCTTTTGTGCAATGGAAAACTTGTATAGAAATTGTATGTTTTCCCTTTCTTCATAGTCATTGAATTATTAGGCTATAATAAAAATGATAGGCCTACTCTTTATATCTCATGATGATAACGACTTCCTATGTGCTTTAAGCTATGGGAATTTTATGTATGTTTGTTCATTTTCCTCAGCTGAAATCATCTTATAAGTGTACAGGTGTAGGCCTATAAACAATACTGAATTGTTTTATTTCTTAATGTATTAAAAAACTGCATGTTATACACTGTAGGGTAAAGCAGACTGATCTATCCAAATATACATTATAAATCTTGAGAAGTAGCCTACCATAACGTCAAAGATTGAAAAAAAGGAAAGTTCGTAGCTCCCACTTGTTTTGCGCTCACGCTTAGTGTCACGTGAACTCCTGTAACCAATCCATTTCCACCTTTTCCTTCTCTCCTCTAGGGTCAGTCGAGTCGGAGGAGCGGAGAAGTGATGGCGGTGCAAACATAAACTGACCGAGCAAAGTTTTCGTAGCTCTAAAAAAAAGTCTTTAGATCCGCACGAGAGGGAAAAAGCCGTCAATTTTTGGAAAGCTGGCGGATGACTGAAGTGCTCGGGTGCCTGACTGCGGGAAACGTTTACTGCTATGCTCGCGCACGACTTGTACTTGGCGACGGCAGAATTTTTGGGAGCCGCGGTTACTAGTTTGTGAACTTCGGAGAGAGAGCTAACGCGTTAGCACAGCTCTTTAGCCTGCTCGTGTAAAGTGTTTTAACCAGCTAGAGAATGGCTATATTGGGGTTTTATACTAGTAGACACGTAAGTTAATAAGTAACTTATCTTGGCTAGTGAAATAATAGTGTGTATATTTAGCTTGATTCATTCGCTTGGGATGAGCAGGTACTTTGCACCTGTAGCCTCACGGCTTGAAAACTCTCTCGACTTTCCTGGTTAGGTATGTTGTTTTACTTGTATTTTTACAAAAATTAAATAAGTGTGTGCTTTTGGTGGCGCATGAATCGACTGAATCAGCCTGATAATGTAGTTTTTACTTTCTAAAGTAAAAAGTTCGTGAAGCAAGTATTCCGGCTAAAGCTGATGTCCGAGCTTCAGAGACACTTCGCACTCCCAGATTGGTTAGCTGGCGTACATGGAAACAAAGCAATGCGTCTCTTAACCTTTATTAAGCCGGACTTGACCTGACCCACTCTCCATTTATGATATAAAGTGACCTTACTGGGGTTGTTAGGAACATTTTGTGCGTGTGTGTGTCATTGGGGAATACTACTACTGGACTAGTTTACTTTGATTTGACATCACGGCACCCTATGGTGCTCCTGCAGGCACCGAGACATGGATGTTCCCCAGGCCGTTTTCCCAAACGGTGAGGGGCGCCTGAGCCTCCAAGACCATGTCTGGACGGAGTCCTCCAACTCGAGGGCTTGGGCTCACTCTGCCCCCGTGTGTTCCCGCTCGCTCTGGACGGCGGTGTTTGACTACGAGGCCAGCGGGGAGGACGAGCTCAGCCTGCGGCGAGGAGACGTGGTGGAGGTCCTGTCTAAGGACGCTGCCATCTCGGGAGACGAAGGCTGGTGGACTGGTAAAATTAACCATCGCGTGGGCATCTTTCCATCTAATTATGTTACTTACCAACCAGCTATTTATAGAGCGGTAGGGGCTCGCGAGAGTGACCCGCCCGACCCTGTTCGGATACCTTTTTCTGAACTCGTTCTACAAGAAATCATCGGCGTCGGAGGGTTTGGCAAAGTCTACCGGGGGACCTGGAATGACCAGGAGGTCGCGGTGAAGGCAGCTCGACAGGACCCTGACGAGGACATTAAAGCTACTGCAGACAGTGTTAAGCAAGAAGCCAAACTTTTCTCGATGCTTCAACATCCCAACATTATCAAATTGGAGGGGGTGTGTTTGGAGGAGCCCAACCTGTGTCTTGTCATGGAATATGCCCGAGGAGGGACTCTGAACCGCGCCTTGACCGGCAGGAGGATCCCCCCTCATATCCTCGTGAACTGGGCAGTCCAGATCGCCAGAGGAATGCAGTATCTCCACGAGGAGGCCGTGGTTCCCATTATTCATCGAGACCTGAAGTCCAGCAACAGTAAGAGAATTAGCACACACTCATAATGCCTCCTTATCTTCACCAAGAATTGCTGGTATTTGCTCTACTGTAGAAACACACGCTTGGCTGTCACATTGGTATTTCCTTTCGCAATTAGCACGTTAATCATTAATCCCCACCCTCATTTACAAAGCTTTATCATTAGCACATCAACCTTTCCCATATAAGCCTATGTTTGGACCTGAAAGGAGGGGTACAGAACACCACGTGCTCTTACAATACCTTTATAACCTAGGAATATCCTGCCAGTCTAACTGTATTTAATGTAGCCTGTATGCAGTCAAAGGAACTATAAGCTCTATCTTCTAGCTAAAAGCAATATGATTCCCAAAGGAAGCCACTAGCTAGTGAAATCTAACCCTAGAAGAAAAGCTATAAAATTGATGGATGCTCTAAGATTGAATAGAGCCTTTGTAGTTAATGTTAAAGACACTGGATCCTTCCAAGTCCTTCTGGCAACTTCAGCGTTTGCTTATCTCAGAGTTCAACATTGGCTGCAAAACTTTAAATATTTAATTTACTATAAAAAAGCTTATGCTTTCCATATTTATTAAAATTCTCCCTGTTCTTGCTTGTACTGTTCTAAAAAGTGTTTGAACCTTTCCTAGCATTTTTCGTATCCTTAATCCTGTAAAGCTTAAATGATATATATATTTTTTTAAATGAAACGGTTTATTGAACCTTTTTTTTTTTTTTTTTTTTTAAAGGTTATTTATATGTCTAACAAGATGGAAGATGATGATTTCTGATGGTTTGTAATGTAAATCAGTGTGATCATTTTAACAGTATAGCAGACCATTTAAAATGCATATAGTTGTCAATCTTTATCTCCCAATAAAATGTCTTAGTAAGATGATATTTAAATGCTCAGTTTTATGATCAAAGCTCAGTATTTATTATTGCAGGGGGCAAAAACTATAATGCAATACAATGATGACTGAGAGATGTATAAATGAACATTCCTTAAAAGCCTGATGTATCATATTTGAAACTTACATTTTAATATAATTAAATATTATATTATTTAAAAAAAAATAAAAATATAATATTATTTATTTAAATATAATATTATATTATTAAAAAAATAAAAATCTGGATAATCAAGTAAACCTAAGCTGGTTCAGTCCAGTAAGTGTTCATCTTGACATATTGCTAACAGTATAAAAGTTATTCTTATATTTACTATAAAAATCAAGAGGTTACAGCAAAAAGACGTGTACCAGGACCTGAAGGTGGACATTTTTTACAATTATACTAAAAGGCCTTTTACTTGCTAAAAAAGTATAAACTATCAATCAGATCACAGAAGCCATGTACAACAGCAAAGTTTTAATCATGTTAATAATTTAAAAATATAAGCCTTTGTGTATCAAATATAATACTGTAGGCTTTATAGGTTTAAGATGAATCCTTTTTATATTGCTCATTTGTGAGTCACTGGATAAAAGTATCTGCTAAATGAATAAATGTACATGTTAAATGTAAATTTTCCCTTAAATGCATATTGAGTATAAAATATGTAATCATTGTATACATATCTGGGCGAAAATGCTTAACTGCTAAACTTTGATGGAATTGCATGTAAATGTTGGCCCTACAGCCACACCCCAATTGTCCCGGAGTAAAGAGCAGGCTATTTGAAAACCACCTGCGTTTCAACAGTGGGCTTGAGTCATGTGCTTCAGCAGAGTCTTGAATCTAGAGTTGCACAGCCAACAAGTAAAAAAAAAAAAACACTGGCTATCTTCAAGCCTTTCAAAAGAGCTGTGGGAATGATGGCTTCTGAATGAGTGTG
This sequence comes from Ctenopharyngodon idella, assembly GCF_019924925.1. NCBI lineage: Eukaryota > Metazoa > Chordata > Actinopteri > Cypriniformes > Xenocyprididae > Ctenopharyngodon > Ctenopharyngodon idella. Next base: position 8,683,563 of record NC_067232.1, on the reverse strand, counting down.
ACCTTAGGCAGGTTGTGAAGTTAAGAGGTTAGAGTTTGAACAGCTGGTGTCCTCCTTGAGAAACTGGCTATCTGCTAAAAAGGTTCAGAAAACTCTGGTCTGAAAATGTCTGCTCTGCATAAAGAAGCACTAAGTCTGTACATAAATGGTTTTTGATGATTAAATAATTGGTCTTATAGAGTCTATTTCACATACACTAGTGGTGAGAATTATTTTGTTGTATTGTTTTAGTGCTGCAAAGACACATTTAGGACAATTATTAGACCATTTGAAATGGTGGTGTGTGTTTTTGTTTGTCTGGGTTTTTTTTTTGTGTGTGTTTTTTTTGTTTTGTTTGTTTTTTGCTGTCATGTATTACAGAAGTTTAGGTAAAGAGTTTCTTTCATGTAAATGGGGATGTTTCTCTAAAACATTACTGTAGCTGCAGGGGACACTGCGTGACTGAGATTGTCCTATCATGTTTCTCAGTCATAGATGGAGTTGGGAAAGACCCTTTTACACTTATCCTACACATTGGGTAACTAATACCTAAAAGAGGCTTTTCAGATATGGCTTTTAGAAGTAACTTTTTAACAGAATAGTTTAGCTTGTCTGATTAATCCTCACAAAAAAAATATGTAACTCAGATACAGTCTTAGTGCTGCAGAGATTTGATAAGCCAGTAACATGATAATGTAAATCTATTCAGCAGCTTAATTCAATGAATTTATAAACAAGCTATTTCTAATATACACTACCATTCAAAAGTTTTGGGTTTTTAATGTTTTTAAATGAACTCTTATGCTCCCTAAGGCTGCATTTATTTTATAAAAAGTACAGTAAAACAGTATTATTGTGAGATATTATTATATAAAATAACTGTTTGCTAATTTAATGTTTTAAAATGAAATTTATTCCTTTGATGGCAGAGCTGAATTTTCAGCAGCCATTACTCCAGTCTTCAGTGTCACATGATTCTTAAGTAATCATTCAAATAATGCTGATTTGCTGCTCAAGAATCATTTCTTATAATCAATGTATAAAACAGTTGTGCCGTTTAATATTTTTGTGGAAGCCATGATGTGTTTTTTTTTAAGGATTTTTTGATGAATAGAAAGTTTAAAAGAACTTTTTGTAACATTGTTAGCGTCTTTACTGATCAATTTAATTCATTAATTTCTGAATAAATGTATTTCTTTAAAAAAAAAATCATACTGACCCAACCCCAAACATTTGAACAGTAGTGTAGATGATTTCTGTCTGCAAACGCATTGTCGCATGTTGTTGTTATTACTGTCATTCTCTCTAGCATCCTACATTTGTTAAATTAGCAGAGTATTTCCAGAGCAATAAAAGAGACGGCATTCCACTATCAACAATAGACGCAATGTGGCACCCTGCCCCCGTTCAGCATGGCAGTGCTGCTGTTAACGCAACTCAGTTTGTTCATCTCTCCACAGGATTGTGACAAACAACATTGGAAGCTTGCTGACCTTAATTGAAAAAAAATAACGTGTGTTTGCTCAGTGCTGCACTCAGAACACCCACCCATCATGAGCCAGACCCTTTCTGCTGTGTTTTTAAGGGGGACTCTTTGCCCATTCAGGTTGCAGCGGTACATTGTTTAGCAGGTTAAAGGTGGAGGGTACATTTTTAGGGAGGCACAAACAGCAAAGTCAAATACTAGTCTCTTAAAAATAAGAAATGAAATAAGATTTGCTTTGTGCCCAGTCTTACTTATCTGATTAATGATTGTCTTTAAGATATAGCAAATAGTGAGTGAAATGATGTTTTTGTGCCCTAATCTTTTAATACCTCACTCAAAGGAATGTCGCTAACGAGGGGGCAAAAGCTTAACATAAGTTTGCACAATGGAATGGTCAAGCACTGGTTGCTAGGTGACTGCCAACCCGAGAATGCCCCGACTCCTGGGCCTGAAAGGCTTATTTTCATTATTTTTAATCTCCTCAATGGCTGCTGTTTTCTCTCCAAGAAGGGGAGCTTCCCCTGATTGGGGGTAAAGAATATTGCAGAACTGTTGCCAGCCGTTCCTGTGAAACTCGGCACTGTGCCACACTTCAAAACTCAGTTTTGCAATTTCAGGCACATGAAGTGTAATGTTAAGGAATCTCAAGCATGTGTGCTCTCCAAAATTTTCTCTCTCTCACTCACTCACACTCTGACTAACAGTGTAGAGAACAATGGGTCTCGTTCCCTAATAACTGCGTGGATTATTTTTGTATTTGTACGCACAGGAGAACTTCTCCTGAAAAATCACCTAATTCACAACACGTGCATGAGTTTGTTCTTAATCTCGTTCTAATGTTAGTGAATTTGGAGTATTCTAAATGAGCGGCTGCGTGCACAAGGTTAGTCATTTGCATAAAACATGCCTAAACATCTCCATATAAGGGCTTTCCACACAACCTTTCCTTTACAGCCTTTCGTCACTTTCGTCAAACAGAGACGCTCTCGCCAGATCCTCAATGCCAAGTGTTATTCTCAAAACCAGTTCAAACAACTTTTATACAGACCCAGATTGCAGACCTCTCACTAGCCAGCTGTACATAAGTGTATATCTGCGTTATTCAGAGAAACCTTGCAGCTGAAGCTATAATGCAGCTTTTTTTTTTTTTTACTCTCTCACTGTATATGAAGAAAAAAAGACTAAATTATATTGTATTTATTAATTTTATATAAAAATTATATAATTATAGTCATATTAAGATGAAATATAAGTTGTTAACATGATTATAAGGCTGCAAAGAGAGTGCCTTTTACATGTGGTTTCAGTTCCTGTATTTTTTCATAAGTGTAGTATAAATTTTAGTACGAAAGTTTTTGGTGAATCAAAATGAAAATGTGTGTACACAGATTTCACACACAAATCTGTGTGTACGCATGCTTAGTGAATGAGACCCAATGGCATTGTTGGAGACAGAGGACCATGGTAAACACAATACAGGCAGCAGTTATTGTCTCATGATCTAAAGGTGATTTTCTGCTCCATAAAATGTACACCATAGAAATCTGAGACAAGAAAAGATGTTACAAAAGTGGGGATGAATGAGAGCAAGTCTGTCAAAGTACTATTAGTTTATATATATATTTTTTAAATTAATTAATTTTATATTATGTTATTTATATTATTTTATATAACACATCGGACCAGAAAATCTTTGACAGAAAAGGTGGATTTTTCTTTATTAATATGACCACATTTATATCCAACTTGGCTTTTTGGTTTGCTAAAATGTATCCAATACTAACTGATTGTGTAATAGGTTGTGGGTATGTGGAATTGTCTTATTTCATTGCATTTAAACTGTTGTTTGGTGTTGTGTTGTTACTTCGTGGAAAGGAAAGCTTAAATCTCTAGAAACCAACAGCTGAGATTAACCTAAAAGCAGCAACCTGTTCGAAATGGAATCCCAATTTTAATTTTTGTCCCAAAATGAAAGTTTTGTCAATTTTACCAGAGAACTTGCAAGTCTTTTATCTAAAAAAAAAAAAAAAAAAAAAAAAAGGACTTTTCAAAAGACAAACAGTCTGGTTCTTTTTATTTTTCTTCTGGTTCTGTTTCTTTTCCAAATGTCCAGCATATTTATGGGTTTAAAAGAAATTTAAGACAATTGTAAAGGATCTAAATCCTCATTATGGAACTGATAGTTTCACCTTTCTCTGGATTGTTGCCTTAATAAATAAAAATTATAATTTTCAATAATGAGTACACTATTCATTTACTGAACGAGTGAAAATGTTACAGTTAAACTAAATGTCTTAAATTGTAACAGTTGCATAAACTGGGAGTGTAGTCAAGGCCAGTACTCTCCAATGTATGCTGGATGAAGCCTGGGAAAGTTAGAAGTGTTTAATGAAATGTGTCCACAAATAACACTACTTAGTTACCCCTTCAGGTCATCATACTGAGAAGGGAAGGGAGTCAAGGTCAGATTAATCAGACATGTAGTTATCATCTGAGGGCCTCCCTATTTATTACATACTGATGTTGATAAAGGTCTCAAGCTGGATAATTGTCAAGGACATAACCGGTGAGAAATAATACTACTCCTGACCTCAGGATGTTCCTGACTTCAAAGACAGCTGGCCTACATTCTCATGTTATTTGTCATTTGGTACGAGACTGTATTGTAAACTAGAGAGACTTGTATGTCGCTCTGAGTTCTTAAAGTAGACCTGTGTCCTTGAAGATCCCACTTCACGATAAAAGCATGGAAATATGATCACCCTCTTTGCATTCCTGTATTGTTATTCATTGACATAAATGCTCGAAGGCTAAGGCTCACACGTTGAAAACATTCCCATCATACTTTAAAGTAGCTGATCTAAACGGCCCAGTCGTTTCTCAATTTGTCTGTTAATTTATCTTAAACACTGCACTTTTTACTATTACTTCATACGTAGTATAGTACAAATAATTAAAACCTTTATCCTTTCTCTGTTCTTTTTTTTTTAGTTTTATTACTTGAAAAAATTGAGAATGATGACATTGGTCGAAAAACCCTGAAGATTACTGACTTTGGCCTTGCTCGTGAGTGGCACAAAACGACAAAAATGAGTGCTGCCGGCACTTATTCCTGGATGGCTCCTGAGGTCATCAAGTCCTCTCTGTTTTCCAAAGGGAGTGATGTCTGGAGGTAAGCTGTTATTTTAAGTTAATTGCAATGTTTGGCTCAAAGCCTGTTATTAAAATGAATTGGTTACCTGAGGTTAGACACGATCACTTAGGCATCATTTTAATCTTTTCCAAAAAGCATAATTACACTTCTATGACACATCATTTTGGCCAAATTCTAAGTCAGTGTAACATGTATTGTTTATGGATACAACATAGTTTAACATAATTACAGACTGAATATATGCCATGAATATGTAGACACATTAGAGTATTGTGTCAGTAGCTTGCTAACTCTAAAGTTTTGGAAGTGTTCCAAATCAGTCACTTAAGAGAATCTGTTTCAGTTTGGATGCTGCTCCATATGTAGGCAATAGACTGCAAGGCAGCTCACCAGGGCACAGTTTACACCTGGTATTAAGATCCGTTTCGGTCGATCGGATCACAAGTAGATGAGGGAGACACATTCCTGTTTACACCAGGTGTTTTAATCCATCTCTTTTGTCCACTTTCAACCGCTTCTGTCCTGATTTCTTTGAGGGGAGGGTCTCTGGGCGGGTACATGTATGGGTTTTTTCAGATCTTTTGATCTAATGGACAAAATAAGCTTGCTCAGTTTACATATGAACGTGCATGGAGATGATGACAGAAAAACACAGAGAGCACCAGCTTTTGTTTCTGCTCGCAAGACCTTGCCGAATGCTGTGAGTGTGTGTTAGTAATCAAGAATGGTGAGAGAACATTGTGCTTGGTACGTTTTTCATCTTCAAACCAAACTTGGGTCTTCAACCGACAAAGTTTAAATCCCATCTGGCTAGCTCACTTTCCATAATGTTTACACATTAGGTCAGTAGACCGAGAGTAGGCGGTCTTTTGTGGCTGTTCGAACACATTTGACCACATGAGCGTTTAAACTACGAAAGCAATCTGGTCGAATGCATTTTTTAGCTATCTCTGGAAGTGGTTGAAAGTGGACAAGCTCAAAGCGTTTTAGACCCCTTTTACACCTGTATTTAGCATCGTCCACTTGTGGTCCGATCGACCAAAACGCATCTTAATACCAGATGTAAACAGGGCCTAGGTTTTAGAACAGCACTTGAATGTAATGTCTAGTGTTTGATTTTGTTTTTATGTTCACAGAAACTTTAGGTCTGTTTCAATCAGTACAGCATTTGGTGGTGTTCCAACTGCCCTTTTACCTTGTTTGTGAAAGCTAAATGTGAAGACTCATCCTTTTTCAAAATGTCTCATGCCACTTTGCTCAGACATTATTTCCTGCATGCTAAAACATGATTGGTTTCACTTCTCCCTTCTTCTTTCTTTTCATACGATTGCTAAAACATTGTCTCTTCCTTCCTTAACTCAAGTAATGTTATTTAGCGATAATAAAATGTTTGCTTTGGGATCAGTTAAGAATTTGCCTCTGAGATGCTTTATGTATACACACTTTAATAATTTAAAAGTGCAATCAGTGTACAACCTTTGATTAGGGAAAAGTACAGAGTGCACCAAAGTTGCCTGCCTGATTAATATTGTACTTAAGCACTATTCTTTCAGCCAATTGGTGTGATTAGTACCAACCCATACCACACTGACACTCCCCTGTGTTCTGTTCTCTGTTCAGTTATGGAGTCCTCCTTTGGGAATTACTGACTGGAGAGGTTCCTTACCGTGGCATTGACGGTTTGGCAGTTGCCTATGGAGTTGCTGTCAACAAATTAACCCTTCCCATTCCATCTACCTGCCCCGAGCCTTTTGCCAAGCTCATGGAGGGTAGGTCTGCTAGTGGTTTGCTGATATTACTCAGTTGTTTATCCCATGGTCCACTATGTTATCAACACTCCATGACATTGTTTGACATTTAGGCGCTGATGCCCCATTCACACCGCCAGTGACTTTGTCACTGCATGTGGCTTGTCTTTGTACTTCAAGTTGCTCATGGATGTTCCTAGTGCTGTCAATAATGTTATTGGTAGACTGCACATCTGAACATATCTTTAAAAAAGGCAATCACAGATTGTGTATTGATGGTAAAACTAAGATATCATTCCAATTTGACTAGTAAAGTAATGTTCTGTTGTTGAATTGTTATATAGACTACAGTAGTGCTAGTGCATTAAATCTTAAACCAGATGAACAAACTGTCATTCAAATTGAACAAATAATCAGTTTTCTTGTCCCTAATAATGAACATTATGCAGTGGAACTTTTAATGAACTGCATTAGTGCTAATTCTGCTAAACTAATCATTACATCATATCCACCTTATTTTGCAATGTGGAAGTAAGCAATTTTTTTTAAAATGTGCAAGAGTTCTGATTCATTAGCTGCTGTATAAGAATAACGAAGTGCAAAGCAGCATAATGGACTGTTTTTGTACAGGTAAAATAACTGGAAGCGAATGACAATGGAAGCCTTGCGCATTGAAGTTACAAATGGCTATGTCCGCTTTGTTAAAATTAGGTGGATAATCAACAAACACTATCAGTGTATTAATTTCCACGCAGTAACAGTGAATTATCTGTCCTGTCTTTACTGCACTTGAGGCGTGTGCACTCTACTGACACAGACCTCACTTCCGAAAGTCATTTTTCATTTACATAAAGTTAAACATTTCTCAACTTTGTTGCATCGCTGAACATGTCTACGTCCTGTCTCACAATGGTCACTGGAAATTGCAAACTCATTGAAATGAATGGTATATGAATGGGGTTTGGGTGTAAACCAGTCCAAATGTAATCAGCATTGAATTAAAATGGCCCTGGATGGTCATTGTAATAACCTACAAGAGTTCCAACATATTTTTTTGTTCATAGAATGCTGGGAGCAGGATCCCCATATCCGTCCATCCTTTGCTTCCATTTTGGAGCAGCTGACTGCCATAGAGGAGGCTGTGATGGCCACCATGCCGCAGGACTCCTTCCATTCAATGCAGGAGGACTGGAGAGTGGAGATCCAGGAAATGTTTGATGAGCTACGCACTAAAGAAAAGGTCAGTTGATAAAGATTTCATTGACTTGTCTGTTTCATTTCTGATCCTGTTTTATACAATTTAGAGTTTTGATTTGTTTTGTTATGAGACAGTGGGCCTATATTGTTTTCTTATCAGGTTAGCTGTATTTGGTTGAACTGATCCTCTTAACAAAGCAGGCTATTAGCAATGAAATGACCTTAAGTGTTCAATGAAGTTAATATGATAAGCTGCTTCCGATCTTAGCAGCTTGTTATGTTGAAAAGGGTTTGCCATTGGTTGATCAAGAATGCCTTTTCCTGCAAGTCAGCTAATACTTATTGTAGAAAACCTGACATTGAGTTTCACATGCAAGTCATTCTTGATCAGTGAATTTTTCATCTCCTTTAGGTACATTCCTGTCACATAAATACCTTCCTTGTTACGTGATGCACCAAGTGAACTTTTACTTGCTTGTAAATAACATTTTTTAATTCATTAATTAATTGTCTAAATCATTTGCCTAAGTGTTTCTTGGCAGAGTGCCCCAAAGCTTCTTACAGAAGTTATTCATAAGAGATTAGGCCAAACGGCTTTACTCCATGTGGGCGGAAAACTGTTTTGATTAATGCTTAACAATTCTGTCTGTGAGTTTTATACATGTGGATTATTCTGTTCAAGAGAGATAGAGAATGAGTAAACTAACTCTATCACAAAGATGATTGGATATCCTGCAAAAGGCAGGATATCCATTACTATATTCACAGTATGACTTTTGAAGTGTAGGCCAGAGCAGAAGTAAAAAGTAGAGAAAGAAAATAAGTTATTTTTTACTAGTTTATAAATGGCGCTGCTGTTTTGTAGATAACTCACTCACAGGTCTAGCATTATTGTTGTGTTTGTGGTGCTCAAGGGTAAAACCAAGAACAGAAATGAGCGGTTCAAGGCAGAGAGGAATCTGAGCTCTGTTCTCCAAGGCCAAAGGAAGTGAAACTGCCATTCATACCATTGATGTCTTTTTTTACTCGTAGACAGAGTTGTTTCATAAGCATGAGAACTATCCGATTTTGCTTCCTTAGGCAATGATTCACTATATCAAAATATTTATATTTATTTGTCATTGTTTGGCCATAGTTTGAAGGAATAGTTCATCCAAAAATGTAATTCTATCATCATTCACTCACCATCATATAGTTTTAGATAAACTCTTCCAATTATAGACTCCTCGCAAAATGTGCTTGATCAGGAATGTTCTTGACACCAACAGGAGCTCCGTTCTCGTGAGGAGGAGCTGACGCGAGCAGCCCTTCAACAGAAGTCTCATGAAGAGCTGTTGAAGAGGAGGGAACAGCAGCTGGCCGAGCGGGAAATTAATGTGCTTGAGCGTGAGCTCAACATCCTCATATTCCAACTCAACAAGGACAAGCCCAATGTTAAGAAACGGAAGGGCAAGTTCAAACGCAGCCGCCTCAAGCTCAAAGATGGCAACCGCATCAGCTTACCCTCAGGTTAGAGCTGTACTAGTCAGCTTATTAGTTTACTTATGAATTTGTAGCGTAGCATGAATATCACATTAATCTCAGTAAATTGTTTATCATGACTGTTGACAGATTTTAATTTTTCTTGTAGTATTAGAGTTGTGAAGAAGGTTGATGTGAAAAATGTTATTGTAAAATGTAGAAATGTTTTTAGTAAATATTACTTGTAGGTAACCTTATTTGTGTTCAACAGATTTTCAGCATAAAATCACAGTTCAGGCCTCTCCAACTATGGACAAGAGAAGAAGCCTCAATAGCACCAACTCCAGCCCTCCCAGCAGCCCTACACTGATCCCTCGCCTCCGAGCCATTCAGTGTAAGTGCCCGCTCTTACACATTCATACAGCATCTGCCACATTCTTATCTTACAATTTTCCACTATTTTTGAGATTTTGGGTAAAAAAAAAAGACCCATCAGACATATTTGTTTTTGCAAGTAGGTTTAGAAGTTTAAATATTATATTCTTTATTTTAAAGGGAAGTTCCAACATTTATCTTCCAATTACAAGACATGATCTTAAAGTAATTAAACTATGAACTGAAATTCAAACAGACTTCCATTGTAATAATTTAATAATTAAATTAATTAAAAATATTTAATAATTTCAGGACTGGCCCATATCATTTCTGTTTAAATGTTTGCTAGTTTCAATACAATAAAAACATTATGTACCAAACCAGTCACACTAATCAATCCATTTGTGAGTTGCTCAGTGTGACAAAAAAAGTGGCGTCCAGGTCATTGCCAATGGTTGCCGAATCCTGTGTCTGTCACACATTTATAACCTATTTTTTCCCATCAGTGAGCCCCCCAGGTGAGACTAGTCGAAGGGGCAGTATGTTTGTGTATCACCAGGATGTGGATATCACAAGCGAGTGTAAACCACCTAGCGGGTTTAGGAAGAAAGGCAAGGACACTGTGGTCCTACTAACTGTGTGTTGGTGTGATTGCTGATCACTGTGGCTCTTACTTTACAAAATCTCTTTTTTGATGCCTTTAGGATAAATATGGTTGTCGTAACACATTGCTTGATGCTTATGAAGTATTAATTGTTTGTAATGATTTTGCTTTGACTGCCTTTGGGGATCTAGGACATTTTGGTAGACCTTGAGCTGGTGCTGCCAAACTCGATCTGATTGGTTGCATTAATAGTAACACTTTTCAATGTATAAAATATAAAAAGATTTAAACCCAATGTTCTTCCTGAAGCTCCATTAACAGTTTTTTCGAGAATGATTGTAATGATCTAACACTTGTCCACCAGTGATAATTGTGTTGCTGGGTGGTGGAGGTTGCCTTAATTGCCTAAAAACACAGTTTCTGCTCTGTTGTGAAGGACTAATAGATTGAATCTCAGTCTGTGGTGTGGCACATATTGGGACTGTCAGTTGAAGAACGTTTCTTATAGTATTAGCAGTTCTGTTTCAAATTCTATGTATCTTTATCTCTAGTGACCCTTGACGAGAGCAACAGGACATGGGGTCGAAGCACCAATTACAAACCTGAGGAGTTTGAAGATGTTAAGAAAGGCTTCAAGAAGAAGGGCCGCACATGGGGACCGAGCTCTGTGCAGACGAAGGAAAGAGGAAATTGTGCTGAAAGGTTGGAACAGTGTTTATTTTTTTGTGTTCCTTTTCTTAAAGCCAAAACAAAAATATTACCTTGAAACACCATTTATGTTACATTTTAATTATTCAACAAATGCATGTAGTTGTTTTAGTATGCATGCTTTAGTGTGTTCTCATGAGTTATTAATTGTGGGTGCCACTGTCATTTTGTCTTCAGAGTTCGACCTCTCTCAGATGGCAGCAGTCCCTGGTCCACTAGTCTTATGAAGTCCCAGAAATCTGTTCCATTGGCTGCATTATTTGCAGAGCACGGTATGTAAAGAAGGCTCATCTTCCTTTTACCCTTTCCATGTACTCAGTTTTCATTTCTCTTTGTTGTATCTTTAAATAATGTAACAAAGAACAAGTTCCCTGAAACCACATTCTTGACATGACATTAATCACTGTCTGCACAGTTCAGATTCTAAAGTTTTATCTTTTATTTTGTTGTCAATCTCTTGTTCACTGCAGTCTTCTTTTAGCTTCTTTTATTGATGTTTTTTATTTTTTTATTTTTTTATTTATTGCTTTATTTGAAGCGTAAAAAGGTTGGGGTCAATAAGATATTTTTAATATGTTTGAAAGAAGTCTTTTATGCTCACCAAGGCTCCATTTATTTAATCAAAAATACATTATGTATTATGTATTTTGAAATGTAATTTATTCCTGTGAATAAATGACATGAATTTTTAGCATCATTACTCAGTGTCACATTATCCTTCAGAAATAATTCTAATATGCTGATTTTCTGCTCAAGAAACATTTCTTATAATTATCAATGTTGAAAACAGTCGTGCTACTTTGTAGAAACCATGATATATATATATATATATATATATATATTTTTTTTTTTTTTTTTTTTTTTTTTTTTTAATTTTTTTTTAAGCAGACTCTTTATTGACAATATATGCATGGCATACATGGCAAACATCACAACCTGCTCTTTTATTTTTAACATCCATAATGATGGTATTAATATTAATAATAAAAACTAGATTAATATAGTAATATAAAAAAAATAATTATAATAAAATGAGTTGACAGAATCCCTAATTGTGTGTGTAATTTTTCCCAAATATAGAAACGACATTAGGACCTTTAACCAAGAAATATTAGAAAGGGGCATGAAAATTTCCAGTGTAGCAGTATATGGCTTCTGGCTACCAATGAAGCAAAAGCAATTTTTCAAAGAAATATTAAGGGCCTTTGACAATGTACAAAATGAATACAATTTAGGACGTGTAAAATGTATGAATATGATCTGCTGGGGATAGTGTGCATCTGTTGCAACTGTCATCTTCTTTTAAAGAAAGTTTCTTCAATTTTGCTTTGGTGTAATGAATTCTGAGAACAATGTTGAATTGGACAAGATTTAAAGGAGCACAAATACACATCGAATTTATTTTAGCTAGAGCATTATTTCCCAGCTCCCTGTCAAGTTTTAGACCAAGCTGCTTCTCCCAAGTTTCTTTGGGACCAGAAAGAGGAGGAAATTGTGAAGCTATATGACTGTGATTTCAGAAGTGACATTATATATTCAATCAAAGTTTTCTGGTGAGGAAAGGGAGCAAAGTGTGCTTTGGCATAGTTACGTAATTGAAAATAATGGAATAGACTGGATTTAGGAATAGCTATTGAAGCTACTTAACAGATCATGAAATGACACAAAGTGTCCAACCTAACATCTGTAGTTATACCTGTCTTATGTTTTTTTTTTCCCAGGAACCAGTAAAGATGAAGTATGCTCTGCTGATGGATCTGACAACAAACCAAAGCAACTCAAGTTCCCCAACCAGGTGTATATCGATCTACCTCTGTGGAAAGATGAACAGGGGGAGAGCCAGGGGCCGGCTGGTGGAGGTGAGAGCCAGGAGGACCCAACAACATCGACAAGTTCCACTAGCACCACACCTCAGCACACACCCACCAACAGCCTGAAGCGCAGCACTACATGCCGGCGCACAGACTCTGTTCTCTATGGCTGTACCTCCATCCTGGCATCTGTCGCATTAGGCTTTGACCTGCGAGAGGTCTGTAAGGGTGCTACCAACGAGGAACCGGAGCCACGTGAGGAGAAGAAAAAACGAGAGGGCCTTTTTCAGCGTGCTACTCGCTTCCGCCGCAGCACTAGCCCCCCTGGTGGCCGATCACGCAAGGACGAGGTTGCTGCAGGGCCCGTAAACCTGCTTGCCATGTCATCGATTTCTGAGTGCAACTCCACCAAGTGCCTCCTGCAGTCTGATTTTGAGGGGTCTGTGTTTAACCTGATGAACGAGACTCCAACTAGCAATTCCCGGACACTTCAGAATACAGGCACTAGTGATGTTCTCCCCTCAACCCCTGTACAAGATCTCAATTCTGGATCCAGTTCTCGGCTTAGGAGAAAGAAGTCTAGTCCTGCTGTGTGTCAAACCAGTGAGTCATGTGCTAATATTCTTAAGGGTTGATCACGATATTAGAATTTATTTTGATAAATGGCAGATTTATCTATACTGTTTTGTCTAAATAATAAAAAATGAAACTTATAAAATATATAATCGATATAAAATTGATTGTTTTAAATGCTACAAGTGAATTTAGACCTTAAAACATTATTTACAGTATGTAAAATGAATATTTTAGATAATTTACTTTAATAACAGTGTTCTTAAATTATTAGAGTTTTATTAGATGACAGCGAAAGTAATCTAAATGTAGTAATAGATGTAAATTAGTATGTATAATTACACTGAATATCGGCTTATACAGATATATTTTGTCATCTAAAAAAAACACTAATAATTTCAGAATTTCAATCTTGATTTTTGTATTTGGGGTCTACTAGAATAGGTTTTCATGCTTGAATGGTCAAAACACATTATTTTTCACATATTAAACATTATTGCAGCACCTCTCTTCCCAGTCTGTCAGTAATGCTCTGGGGTGCGTTTCCTGAAAGCAGCATTAGCCAACTATGGTCGGAACTATGGGACCATTGAACTCTATTGGTAATGACGGAACTCATGACCATAGTTCGCTTTAGGAAACGCACCCGTTTTGTTCCTGCCTTTAAGAAGCCCCTCCTTTTGAAAAGCACAATGTGCTCTGATTGGTCGACCGGACCAGTGTGTTGTGATTGGTTATCTGCTATAAGTGTGTTTTGGAAATGTCACATCCCTTACCATAACTGCAGGTTTCAACACACTACTAACACAACTTAATCAGGCCTCGCCCCCTGATTTTTGCTTAGTTTTGGGTGGCAATTATTTGAATTAGGAATATTGTGATGTGTTATCAGAAGAAAACTGAAGACTACAATCGAGGTGTTTCAGGGAGTACAGAAACAGTGCTTACTGATATAAATAATAACACCCTTTGGAGTGAACTTTGTGCTTTTTAACTTTGCAGAACTTTTTCATGCTCAAACTGCAACATTACACACTAAAGAAAGCTGAAAATATAAAAAGCATGTTAGGTCCCTTTTAATAACCCCTTTAAAATGTTATCTGAAATATTTATTTTTCATGCTGTACATTATAATGTTGTGAGATCTAAATTCACTTGTAGCTTTTAAAATGTTTTATATTGATTATATATTTTATAAGTGTTGCATCTAAATGTAAAAATAGATGGAAACAAGTATGCAAAATTAAACACTGGATATCGACCAATACCAATATATTTTATAATATCTAATATCAGCCGATGTTATCTAAAATATAGATTTTTCATGCTGCAGCTGTACATTATAATATTGTGAGGTATTTCACTTGTTCCCTTTAAAATGGTGTTATGTCAATTGTGTTTTATCTAAATTTAAAAATAGGTGGAAATGAGTATAAAATTAAACTGAATACCGGCCGATACTGATTTTTTTTTTTTTTTTTTTTTTTTCCCAAACTCATTTGTTCATTACTGCATCAATCCATATCAGTGAAATTTTGTTTTTTTAAATATTGCTTATTAATGATGTTACTCTCTTTGCTTTAGTTAACGGCAGCAATAACTGCCAGGCCAGTCCAACTGATTCCTCTACCACTACTGCAAAAAAGAAGGCTGACAGAGAGCCTGCTCAAGAGAAGGAACCAGTATCTAGACCCAGACCGCTTTCCCTAAGAAGCAAATCTCACTCCTGGGGTCTTCTGAAGAGTCGCAATAAGAGCTATTCACTCGGGCACTACTCTGGGGAGAAGAGTGCCCAAAACTTGGACGTGGTGCTTCCCTCAGAGGTCAAAATGGGCTGCTCTTTACTGGACATGGACACAGAGGGTCAAAAACGGGACTGCACGGTTCCCCTCTGTCGAATACAGAGCACACCAAGTCGACCGTCTGTCTTTGAACTGGAGAAAGAGTTTTTATCCTGAAATAAGCTGCATCTGGAACACAATCTTACTTTCGTCTCAAATCTCTCTGTTCCACATGACGATTTAGTTGTTTTGTTTTTCCAAGATTAACATCATGGCCTTTGATGAATATTTGAGCCATTGCTGCTGGAGATATTCTGTGGTACATTTATTTATATGCTGTTTACTTTGATATGTAATTTAATATGAAGTGACATATATGAAGTGAATGATCAACATTCCACTGAATTTACAGTAGAATTGCTGGTTTTTATGCAGTGATTTGATCAGTACACATAAACACAATCTCAGATTCTGTTAGAAACTACTGATTTTTTTTAAAGTGTTCAGGTGTTTTTGTCATATGATTCTGTATCATGTAATGTCATGTGAAAGGCATAAACAGGGCCCACAGTGTTTATATAGTATAATTATTAATAGATGTACAGATGAAGTTCCATCACTGATGTGATTGACCAAACTAACAGACCTTATGTTGCTAGCTCAAACAGTGCTTTCATGGATCAACTTGAATTTCCCTACCTAGCTCATTATGTTTCCTATACTAATACATATTTGGAAGGTTTTGTTTTTAATGACCTTTTGAAATTGATTCCTGAACCATTTTTTCCAACATTCATTTTTCCCTTAAAGCTATATTGGATACCACCTCATGGACCCTCACCTTTTTTAGCTTTAATTCCAAGGCATTTTATCTAATTATGTATTTTATACATGTCTATAGCTTTTAGGTTGCATAACTAATTTTGGCAGTATTCTTGATCAACCCAAATGGGAAACAAAAATATACAGTATAATATACAGTATATATATATTGTTATACTGCCAAATGGTGATGAATGAACTATATTGATAGTGTCTATCAATATTGCTACTATTTTACAGATCATTTCTGTCCCTACAAACCCTAAAAATGTTGTTGTTTGTTGTTAAATATCACATTATCCTATAAATTCACTAATAAATTAATTGGAGCACCAGGATGCTACTTAAAACTGTTACCATCTGAGTAGCTTGATTTTCAGTTTATGCTGTAGTAGGTTCACAGAATGTTTAGAGTTATAATTAAAATATACTTCAGCTTTATACTGTATCTTAGTGATTTACACTGCTGCCACAAAACCCAAATGATCTTCTAGCTGATAGTCTTATATATATATATATATAAACAAACTGTTTTCTGAATCATTACCCTGTGTAGAGACTGAATTATCAACTTGTTCATTGTCTATTGTGGACTTCAGTAGTTCAGTATCTTTCTTTTCAGTTCTCTTTGTGTGACATTTAAAAATACCATTATGTATCTTCAAGATGTGGAGACTGTGACTAGGAACATGCACTATTGAACAAATTGAAACATTTTGTGGTTAAAGCCTGTCACATGGAAGAGTACTATAACTCTTAGTTTGTTGGAAAAGATGTGTTTGAGAAACAACTCGCATACAGTATTGAAAAGCTTGTAGTGTGGACTAGAATTATTTACTGTATTTACGGTTATATCATTCAGAGTAAATGTGCTGTTTGCTCATAAATGATCACAGGTTTTCACAATGACTTCTGTTTGAAAATACCCATTATGTGGAGATGTTTTAAGGGAAGAACAAAATATGTTGTGTAGCACTGGAATTTTCAAGTCATGTAATGATGATTGTTCATTACATTTATGCTGTTATTATATTAGATGCAATGATTACTACTAGTTTAGATATACAACTGCACATTAGGATTCATAAGAACAAAGGACTCAAGAGACATTGTGGTGCCTCTTTTTTATGTCTTGCAATGAACATTACTTTTAAGATGAAGTAACAATAATATGATGCCTGTTTTTGAGGAATTCATTTGGTGTTATTGTCTAAGCACAATCATTTCTCCTGTTATCAGAGAATTGCAGAGATCAAACCTTTAAAGGAGTTTTATTTGGACCGATTCCTAAATGTGAAGGACACAGATGTGTAAAAGACAGAAAACCTTTAGTTTGGAATGAAGCAGGAGAATATTCATGTTTTCACCAAAGTTGAAGTCTTGAATTGTGAAATGGTTTTGAAAGATTGTTACATGGTTCACATGCACTGCAAATAGTTTTACTGGTTTTGCTTTTTAGTGTCTGCACAGTATATGTTGTATTGAGCTCTGTTTTTATCTAATGTTTTACCCATGTGACCAATTTAATGTTAAAAGCTGTTCAGTTCAGATGTGGACTGCTTATTTGCTCCAGGAGGGCTCAAATAAACAAGGGCTGAGCCCAGAATCATCTCATTTATATCAAATTCTACTATTTTACTGTATACAAGTGACCAATAAAACCTTTATACAACATTTAGGCATTGTTTTTCTTTCAGAATTTTTTATTTTCTGTCATGTGCTGTGAACATTTAGTTGTTGTATATTTGTTGTGTTCCAACATTGTGTATCATAATGTTCAACTACTTCTGTCTGGTGTTTTTTTCTCAGCCCTAAACATGACTACTAGTTCATGTATTTATTTTCAACAGTCATTAGCCTTAAAGCTGAAGTGTGTATGTTTTTTATGTTAAAGGGATAGTTCACTCAAAAGTGAAAAGTCTCTCATTAATTACTCACCCTCATGTCGCTCCAAACCCATAAGACATTTGCTACCCATAAGACAAAGGCAGCTTTACTAGTTGCCTTTCTGGGGCTTGGTGGTAGTTGTGTAGGCTGCCAATGGAGGGACAGAAAGCTCTCAGATTTTATTAAGAGATCTTAATTTGCGTTCTTAAGATGAGCAAAGGTCTTATGGGTTTGGAACGACATGAGGGTGAGTAATTAATGACAGAATTTTCATTTTTGGGTAAACTAACCCTTTAAAATACTATCTTAAGGCGGGTGCACACTGCGATTTTGGCCACGATTTGGTCATCTGAGACAAATTTGAAAATCCTAAAAGATTCCTGTAATCCTAGGCTAAAGTCTGTAGTCTTTGATCACTAGTTTGACATGTTCACAGACAGCCGATTAATGACCGTTGCGATAAAATTTTACCTCGGATGAAATTCTGGCAGTGTCAGAAGATTTGGCATACAGTCCTGCAGTGTGACTTCTTCTACAACGAATGTCAAATTGTCTTCGTGATCAAAATTAATGCTAGAGATGTCTTTGTTAAGAAACTTGTCCAGAGAATTACATCAACCCATACATGTTCGGTGACTGAGCTGCATTAAACACAGGACTGAAATGGTGGCTAACAAAGACATCTCTAGCGTTAATTTTGATCACGGCTTGTCTTGAAAAACGAAGACAATTTGACATTCATCGTAGGAGAAGTCACACTGCAGGACTGTGTGCCAAATCTTCTGACACTGCCAGAATTTCGTCGAAGGTACAATTTGATCGTAACGGTCATTAATCAGCTGTAGGTGAACATGTCAAACTAGCGATCAAAGACTACAGATTTTAGCCTAGGATTATAGGAATCTTTTAGGATTCTCAAAATTTGTCTCAGATCCCAAAATCACACAGTGTGCACCCGCCTTTAGTTAATACCATAACTTAATAATAAATAACTTCAAGTTAGCCATTTGTTGATTTCCCTGAGAGAAAAAAAAAACACCTTCCACTCTGTTGTTGGCTCAAACCAGGGTGTGAGTTGGGTGCGGGACTATCAGTTTGTCCGGCCAATAAAAGATGAGTGTTCAGGAAACCCGTATGTAAACAGTCATTATTTTTGATGTTCCCTTTGATTGTACCAGTGGCACAGAAATTACACACTTCAGCTTTAATGTAACCAAAAGGCTAGGCCAGGCTAGGCTTATAGTCTGTCTTATAGTAAAGGTGGTCTTGGTGAAAATTTGCAGACATTCCACTATGTAGTGTGCATGTGTGTAATTTTCATGTTGAACAAAGGTCCAGAAGCAGCCTCACCCTGCAGGCAGATAAAACAGAAATGTTATAATCGAAACTGGAAATAATACAAATACTCTAAAAATACTAGTGCATCTTGTATGTGGCAAAAGAGAACCCTCAAACTTCTCAGAATTGAAACTCTAAGAAATTGGACAATCACTCTAATTTATCCTAAGGTGGTTGTAACTTGATCTGAGGGTGTCTCAAGGGTGCAATCTCTGTCTCGAATGACAAATAGCGTGTCTGTGCTCACTTTGTCGTCTTTTTGTCTACCAACCATCAATGCCCAGAAGGCAACTTGGAGAAAGCACAAAGGCGGAAACTTGTCATGGACACCATCATTTATCTCAGGTGTTCCCCTTACTAAAGAAACCATATCACATGTTACGTAAGGCTTACCTGTGGGAGACACTAAACCCTCACTGAGTGTTGACGCAGGTGCTGGGACTCCGTAAGCTTTTGCGGCCTGAGCGAGGAGTAACGGACAGAGCCTGAAGGCAGTAGGTGGTTTTCGGACGTAGCCTCTCAATCACAAGCTCCTTGGAGCAACTGTCTGTTTCATGAATTTCCTATTTGGAAAAGATGATTTTTGTAAAGGTTTAGCATACTGAATTTGAGGAGTTTAGAGTAATTTATAATAATTACAAGGATTATCATTTTTAACAACATTTTTAACATTTGTTAACAACATGCATTCTTTACTTCATTGAGCTCATTGTTTCTGCTTTAAATTAATACATTGTTTAAACTAATACATTGTTAGCTAACTGCATGATTTGTATATGTACAATTCTGAAATACATAACTTGGACACAGTCACCTCTGATAACAGATGTAGACACAAGAATTTTCTGTAAAGCTGCTTTGAAACTATATGTATTGTGAAAAGTGCTATACAAATAAATGTGAATTGAATTGAATATAATAACTGGGCTGTCAGCCAGTTATTATTATCTAAAATGTTGAACATTTTGGAAAAAACATAAGCTAAATAAAGTGCAATTTGCTCTGCACATGTTAATCTTCCTATGCAGATCTTTTGCTATGTAGCAAATTGTAAAAATAAACAAATAAATATATAAAATAGTAGCTAACTATATCTATAATTTGCTGTCTCAGAATACTAAATAGTTGTTTCTTTTGTTGAACAAAAGATATTTTGAAGAACCAAAAAGTTTGATGATCATTCGAGTTTGAATTCCATTGTGTGAAAAAAAAATATATATATATTACAATGAGACATTTCTTAAAATATCTTTTATGTTCCAGAGAAGAAAGAAAGTCATACAGTTTTGGAAAAAAAGGGTGAGTAAGTAATGACAGTTTTGACAGAATGATGACAATTTTCTGTGAACTATTCCTTTAATATTCAACAAGTAGTTCCGGTCCTTGAATCTGATTGGGCTAGAGGCGTTCCAAGAGCACTGATATAACAGCGCTGGACTTTTCACTGGTTGTATCATTCCGCTTGTCAGTATTTACGCGTTCCAGGCAGTGTCAGTTTGTACATTAGCGGTAAGGATTTCTGCAGGTTATATCTTTACACCAGAAGTTGACGACAAGTGATTTTCTTTAAGAGTGAGTTATTGAATCGTTTACATAACCGATTCGTTCATTTACTGTGTTGCTCGGAGACGCGGGACGGTTAATTCTTTTGCTTCGTTTGAATTCTTCGTTTCGTTTGCGGAGCAAAACAGATAACTGACAAGAGTGTTTAAAATGTTAAGTTATTTGAACTGAAGTTGTGTATATAATCTGTACAACACTACTCTTGACCGTGTTATGTTGTTTAAATCTATAATTTCTTACCTCTTCTACACCATTGTGCATTAAGTATATTCTGAATGTCAGTTTCTGTAGTTTTGTCACTCGTATTCTAGAGCCCTTCTGTCCTCGCAGTGGTGTCCTCGGGGGTTTGATCTGAACTGTAATGGTCTGTCCAGTCACAGTCACCTTTAACTGGGGTGGGCTGAAACTAGCTGTAATTTAGAGGAAGTTATTAGGTGAGAACTTCCACAGAATAATAAAAAAAAAAAGGTTATGCCACTGTCATCACAAAGTTCATTGTGTAATCTTTCTTCCTCTTTGATTGGCACCTCTATAGGGTCGTTACGTGTCAAATTAACCACATTTCGGAAACTTTCTCGGCTCAGTTTTTTTTTTTTTCTCTCTGTAGAAAGACAAACATAAACAGTGATGAAAGCCAAAATATTAAATGTCACAGATATATATTTGAGTAATCCACTATTTTGTAGAGGAGGTCAAAATGACCATTTTATGGCCAATTTACAGGGGTGCAAAAATGACTTTAGAAAGATGGCAGCATCATTATTTTATTTTTACACAAAGACTAGTAAGTCTATTAGTAAAATCTGTTGACTTTAGCAATTTTTGTTGCATCATATGCCAACGGTGATTGTTCAAAAATGGCAAAAAGCACTTCATGTGTTTTTTTTTTCCTCAAGTCTGCAGGCCTGTAACGCAAGAAGTATTAAGGATATCTCTTAATATCCTTTTATATTCTGGTTTTTAACAAGCTTTACTTTTGGTATCTTCATCTTAAAGGCCCTCGATGGTTCAATCCCAGAGATATGGAGATCTTAATGAGGCTCCATGAGTAAATTGGTCAATTGTACACATTTTCAGTGGTCAAAAACCAAATGTAGGTCACTTTGCATACAACTGATACTTTTTTTTCTTTTAAAGAGGAATATCTGAAGAACAAATAATGTATAATAACAAATAATAACTAGAAATGTATCTCATGTTTTTCTATCAACACAGCTGCATAGCACATACCTGTCTGAGTGCCATAAATATTCTTTTTCCAAAGTTTGCATGCCTGTAACTCTAAAAGTATTCAAGATATCTTAATATCACCCTCGATTCTCATTCTTAATAAACTTTCCTTTTGAAATCTATTTTAAGGCCCTATATAGTTTGGTCCCATAGATATGGGGATCTCAAAGCAGCTCCATGTTGAATTTTACCCATTTTAAGTGGTCGAAAACCAAATTTGGTTCACTTTGCACACAGCTGATGCTTATTGCATTTAAAGAGGAAAGTCTGAAGAATAATGTTTAAGCTAGAAATGTATCTTGTTTCCCTCAATCAAAAGAATTGCATGAAACATAACTCTCTGAGTACCAAAAATCCACTGAAAACGGTTAAGTTGAGGCACATTAACTTGCTCTCAAAAGTGTATTTATAAGAACAGCTTCTGAAGCTACCAAGAGTTCAAATTCGCAGTATCAAAACTACACGTTATCGCATTGACACCCCTATATCTATGAGACTGAACCATATAAGGCCTTAAAAATGAAGATTCCAAAAGAAAAGTTTCATAAGAACAAGAATCTAAAATCACATTAGAGAGTATGTTCTATGCAATTGAGCTGCAAAAATGAGATGCATTTATAGTTTTAATATTATTTGTTCTTTAGATATTCCTCTTTAAAAGAAGAAAGTATCAGCTGTATGCAAAGTGACCCACATTTGGTTTTTGACCACTGAAAATGCGTACAATTTACCAATTTACTCATGGAGCCTCATTAAGATCTCCATATCTCTGGGACTGAACCATCGAGGGCCTTTAAAATGAAGACACCAAAAGGAAAGTTTAGTAAGAACCATAATCTAAAAGGATATTAAGATATCTTTAATACTTATTGAGTTACAGGCATGTAAACTTGAGGCAAAAACAAACAAACAAACAAAAAAAATGTGCTTTTTGTCTTTTTTTTTTTTTTTTAACTGTCACCGTTGGCATATGATGAAACAAAGATTGCTAAAGTCAACAGATTTTACTAATAGATCTTCCATTCTCTGTGTAAAAATACAATAATGATGCTGCCATCAGTCATTTTTACAGCCCTCTAATTTGGCTCCAAATCTCAGGTGAATGGTCATTTTGACCCCCCCTCCACAAAATAGTGGATTACTCAGTAAATATACATCTGTAACATTTAATATTTGGCTCTTATCACCATTTATGTTTGTCTTTCTACAGAAAAATATTAACAAAATCAAAAATTTGAGACCTCTGGTTGAATTGACAGAATGACCCTATACCAAAATCAACCATATAGAAGATAATTTCAGATGTAGACAGTGTGTTTAATTGTAAGCTTTTCTAAAGGAAAATTAGAATTAAAGCGATGTAGTATACTCACTTTCCCACTGAGGATAAAACCTGTGGCTAAGGACCCATGATGAAAAGCCCTCAGGGGAGAGGGAACGGACCCTGGCATAGTACCATTCTCTGGGATCTGATGTCGCCTCACTCAGGTCACACTCGAGCTCGTGGATGCCTTGACAATGCTCAGAATTAATCCACTCCTTGTCTCCATATCTAAAATCAAGAGAGGTCACCAATATGAAAAGTTTCATTACTACAAAAATGTGAGGATTCATCATGCCATTTATCTTAATTTGGGTGGTGCTGATATTTCCAAGTTACAAATAGAATTTACAATTTTTGACAAGAAAGTTGTGCATGCTTACATTTTATGTTGAACAAAATATTTCAAGTTTTTGGCAGCTTTGTGTGGATGTTTCCAGCGTAAGACATTTCTGAAGTCCAAAGAATAGAATTGTACATCGAGGGGAGCCATATCATCCTGCTGAGAAGGGCTACCTGGAGACAGTACAAGTGAAACTTCACATGGATGGTTCATTGTTTACATGCAGGCTGCCAATGACTTCCTAACAATGTAGCCAAAGTAAAAACCTAGATTTGAAGCTAAACATTTGTTTGTATCAAAACTTTGCAGATAATATTAAAAATGTTAACAGTGTCGTCATCGAATTTCAGTGCAAGAGACAAGCTATTGAACTTACAGTCTGCCCAACAGAGAAGGCACATCACAAAAACAAGGTCCAGCCATTGAGGTCCAGTCAGGGCAAACATGATGATGGCATTTTGGTGGTTCAACTCTGAGACCTTTTAAACCTTATGGATTTCCTCTTTCTTGCACGTGCGTCACAGAATTTCCGTTTTTGCACCAATGAGTGTTTTGTCATAATGAGTGTCATCCTGTAACCTGTATATTGTTGTATTATTTTACTTGAATTAATGATGTCTATTAAATACTTCAATATGTAAAATAAATTAATATCTTTTGTAAATTGTATTCAATATTAGATGTTATATCTCATTATGAGAGATGTTCAGTGATCAAATATGTTTAATGATGATTCAAAACCACAACAATAGACTCATAAAACCCTTGAAGAAATGCTTTTTTCCTTTTAATTTTAAATAGTTCCTTTGTAAGGACGTGGACATCACGCTGAAGTCAAATTCAGGGAATACCTCACCTAACCACTAACCACAGAAAACATGAATTGACTGGAAACAAAAAGAGTGGTTTTATCTTATGCTTGAGATGCACGTCTTCTCTTTAAAATATACATCAGAGCACTACTGCTTTCACACCTGCTTGTATTGTGGCTCTTAAGAGGAAAGGGAAATACATGTACTATAAATTTTAATTAGCTGTGATACCAAGGCAAGATCAGTTGATACCTACATGAATTTTGGAAATGGTGTAACCACATTTCCTCTTTCATGTATAGTTTGAAATGTATCTGTCTGCTTACGATCTAGCTAAGACTCTGACCTTTCGCGTTGTTCCCTATAGTCTTTGTTTTTTTTACTTTTCACTTCACTTTTATTGTTAAAAGGGCATTTACATGTCTGATAGGATGAACAGTCACGTATTACCAGCTAAATACCACCTGTTGCCATTTTGCAATGGAGAGTTTTTATTTCCACTGAAGTTTGACAGTGGAAAATGATATAAATTAATATGTAATTCCATGTATGTTAATTTCAATTAAATGAAAATTGTTATAGTTTAAATTTATATTAAATGCAAATTTGTAATGACAAAGTTGCAATTTAGTACATTTAAAATATATTACCTTTAAACACGTTATATATAATATTTTATATATAAATCAAGTCAGGAATCTTGGTGTGATTTTGGAGTCAGACCTTAATTTCAGTAGTCATGTAAAAGCAATAACAAAATCTGCATACTATCATCTCAAAAATATTGTAAGAATTAGATGCTTTGTTTCGAGTCAAGACTTAGAGAAACTTATTCATGCTTTCATCACCAGCAGGGTAGATTATTGTAATGGACCATAAGACAGCTGCAGCTCATACAGGACACTGCTGTCAGGATTCTGAGCAGAACCAGAAAATATGAACATGTCACACCACTCTGGTGTGGGGTCAGTCAGATCAGTCAGGTCCTTGCACTGCCTTCCAGTTGCATTTTGAATTGATTTTAAAGTACTGTTACTTGTTTATAAATCACTCAATTGCCTAGGACCACAATACATTGCAGATATGCTCATAGAATATAAACGGATCACTCAGATCATCAGGATTAAGTCACTTAGAAATACCAAGGGTTCACTTAAAGCAACGAGAGTCTGCTTTTAGCTGTTATGCCATTCGCAGCTTCTTGAAGAGATCAGATGTGCTCCAACAGTAGTCACATTCAAATCCAGACTCAAAACACATCTGTTTATCTGTGCATTTACATCCGACTGAGTGCACTTTATTTTATCAATGTATCATATTTTTACTCATTTAATTCTTTTTAAAACTGTTTTAATTATCCTTGTTTTTATTTATTTATTTTTTTGTTAGGGCTGTCTGGTTGGAAGAGTTGAGAGAATTGGGAAGTGAGATGGTGAGATGGTCAGACGTGAGTGTAAGACACCAGGTCACAGGCTGGTGTAGCACTGAAAGCCATCAGAGGCAGACGGCTGAGTTGTTTCTACTAAAAATGAGTATTGTCAGCTTTACTTAATAAGTGTTTGTTCAGTCAACTTAACATTGCGGAGTGAAATGCACAAATTAATATTGACATAACTAACTGACATAAATCATATTTAACTAAAGGCTGCCTGAATCACTAAGTTCGGGGCACCCCTGTCTGAATAAGAGTCAGAGAGCAGACACTATTAGCAACCTGGCTTACTAGTGTCTTTCCCACCCCTTCACTCAAAAAAAAAAAAAAAAAAAGAAAGAAATTGTTGGATTTACTTAAAAAAGCAATGTCAAGTGGTTCCATGCAACTATATTGATACACATAACAAATAACATAAATAAATAAATAAACATAAATCATTTGAATTTACTGTGCCTTTCTATGTAAATCACTTTGAATTACCATTGTGTATGAAATATGCTAAAAATAAACTTCCTTGTCTTCCCTTGCCTTGCCTTATATGGGCTTTAGTATGTTAGTCACAAATCAAAACAAGTGCACTTCTTTAAAGCACACCAAAATATTATAAAAGTGCCCCTACTATGGATTTTTGAAAACTACCTTTCATGTAGTGTGTAACGTAGCTCTAAGTGAATGAAAACATACTGCAAAGTTTTAAATCTGAAAGTGCACCGCATATAGTTATTGGCTGCACCCGAAAACCTAGGCAGCTGACTTGTTGCCTCGATGCCTTATCAGGCAATGACTTGTAAGGCAGCGTTTGTGCATTAAGGCACCTCACGAAACTGATTTCGGACAGACTTCTGAGGCAGAGTAATGGTTTAATGATCTACAACAAAACTGAGAAAGCTTTGTTGATAACTAAGCAAATATTTAATTACTACAATAGTAATTTCTCACTAGAAATCACATCAAAAGTGGAAAATGTTGGTCAAAAACGTACATTTAAACACAAACTGACCAGCAAAAGCAACTTTGGGACGTCATCCTTATTTTTCTAGCTCAACAGTCACAGAATGGGCGCACAAATGATGCCTTCAAAAATCGATCAGATGACAGTATCTCAGGAAACAGGAAGTGAAGCTAACATTAGATTCGGACCTGCCTTGATGCCTTCCTATCTTGGAATGTGTCCTCCGAAGGCAGCATTTTCCAGTTTTCGGACGCAGCCATTGTCTCTCAAAAGTAAGTCGACTCTGAGTCAATTAAACTAGTTGTTTGTAAAATGAATCCAAGCCGATTCGTTGTGACGTCAAAACAAAATATTAGCATATTGCCCACCCACTTATTGCGCTAGCAGACACCAGGAAAAACTTTGAGGAAACCCCTCAAACACTGCCAATACGTGAAGAAACAGTTTATAAAGTTCATCTTTACAACGATACCACAGCAGTATAGCCCAAACCTTGTGCTGTGTTCCCATCAGTAAGACTACTTCTTCAACATTAATGAGTTCAACGAGGGATTCGCAAGCCGGTTGTTATTGAAGAATGGGTCAGTACCCAGTTATTTGTACCAGCTCTTTCCTCCTCTGAATTACAACCTGTAAGTATGATTAATAATTGTTGCTGTTATGTTCTCCGTAGCACGCACAATACGTATTTAGTTGTGCATGTTGTGTACACTCCGCGCAGCTTGTAAGTTAGGTCTCTCCGGTATGGTGTACATTTTAGGACATCCTCAGACCTCAGTCATACAACTAAAAGGCGTCATACCTCAGACTAAAAGGCTTTAGTCACCGTACAAAATGGCATCGTGCCTCAGAATGAAAGGCTTCGGGTCTCAGGAAAAATGACATCAGGTCTCGTACAATTAGGCATCGATTGAAACAGCCACAGAATAAAATGCATCAGACGAAAAAGCATCGGATGAAACAGACTCAGACAAAAAGGCATCAGACTAAAAGGCATAGTTTTTTTTTTGTATAGTAAAATTGTTATACAAATAGTATCAATCCGACAAAAAAATCATAGTTAACACACTTTTAACCATGATTAATTTTCGTGAGTGTTCACTATAGTTTGCAATGCAAGCTAGTTGCAATGTGTTATTTAGCTAACTTTTTATACATGCAAATAAAACCAGCGAATAATACAAATTTACAAAATAATCTCAGTGGGATATGTTTTATACAACTTAGTGTAACATTTCTAACTGTTAAATGTTACACTAAGTTGTAACTGTGTGCATGTGACGTTACACTGAGGCGGGGCAATTCACTTCTTTCTAAGTCCATTTCGTCTGATGCCTTTATGTCTGAGGCCTTTTAGTCTGAGGCCGTTTTGTCTGATGCCTTTTTATCCGAGTCCGTTTCGTCTGATGCCTTTTGGTCTGAGGCTGTTTCGTTCGATGCCTAATTGTACAAGACCTGACAGCCTTTCAGTCTGAGGCGCAATTCCGTTTTGTCCAGTGACTGAATCCTTTTAGTCTGAGGCATGACGCCTTTTCATTGTATGACTGAGGTCTGAGGATGTCCTAAAATGTACACCGTACTACGGCTAACCAGCTAACAGCAATATGCGTTCGCTCGCGATTGTCTAGAAATGTGTCAAATGATTTTCGTTGTTATTACTTGGAGTTATGACAAAGAATAGAGCAATATGTTGGTGTACAACTAAAATGCAGTGCTTTATCAGTACGTTTCTGCGTTGTGCTAACGCATATACCTTGACTGTTTGGGTGTTTACCACCGAGCTGTAGGCTAGGTTCACTAACATAAACACAAAATAACTTATTTCCTCTCTGAGTCTTTATTTTTAGAACAGAGCGGAGCACCATCATTATTATAATACAATATAAGTGATGCAAGCATTGTATACTGTACTCCGTGTTAACCAGCAGAAGTCATCTGACCAGTCACCGCAGATTAGCGTCACACAAAGGAGGGGTTTGGAAAAATTAATCGTTGAGCGAATCGTTTGGGAGTTGATGAGCAAATAAGCTAAAAATAAATGCATATTATAAGACAATGAAAGTGTTTTTTGACCTTGCATGCTTGTAAACCTGTTGTTGGGGACTCCCAAAACAAAAATAGGAACACAAATGCCATAATGGGGCACTTTAAAACATAATGATTTAACCTGTTACCTGTCACCACCCTTTTTGAGCATAGATCTGAACTTAAATGGTTGTAATTAATGAAATACAGACCTCTGGTCTCTTTTTAAAGAAGACACTTTCATTTTAGAAAATTTCAGAAAATGAAAGTGTATAAAAGTTTAGTAGTTTATAGAAAGTTTATAGAAAATATATATTTTACAAAACAATTTGGAACATAAAAAATTGCTAGAAAAGCATGCCAAGTGTCCTGCTACAGGCTACTGTACTTTAAAATAAAACTTTTAATTTGACATGATCACAAAACACCTTTTAAAAATGTATTGAAGTGTATTAGGAAACATATATGATCTGCAAGTGCAGTTTTTTTAAATATACTTTTAAAGTTTGAAAGACACTACAAGCGCACATTCAATACAATTAAACACATTTCTTTCTTTTTTCTTTTTTACAAAGATGAAGAAATGTTGAAAGTTTATATAATTTAGATTAAGCCAGTAACTGACCATCAGAACACAAATATGATCAAATAATATAAACCTTGCTATGTGATGCTATACTTAAACCGAGACTGGCGTAACATTTACCTTCAAATCTCAGGTGTCTTTCAGCTCCTGTATGGCCACCATGTGCTCATTCACTGGGAGTCTAAAGGCTTCCAGATGGGAAGGGTCAAGACTCTTTTTGTTGGTCTATCAAACTACCTTTGACCCAGTTGCCATGGTTTCATTATCATTCCTACAGCTGTTCAGACAACCCTGCCCCATGCTGTTGTTCTCCCCATTTTCCTCCATCTGATTTACCCCCCTCTCTTGTGAGCTCTGTGTACTCACGGTGAGCAGTATGCTTCACTTTACATAATTTCCCAGGAAGAACAAAGGCTATGTCCCCTCACCTTTAGTGAAAGTAATCTCAAAAGAAAGCAAAGTTCAGTGAGACAACAGATTACTATGTGACTGATCATGGGAAATACCATAGTGCAAAGGACTCAATTGCATGAATCAAATTAAAGCAAATTGGTTATCATTTTATTCATTCACACTTTTATGAGTTACATTAAAAAAATGAACTTTCACTGTTGTTAGTTTCACCCAAACCATCCTTGTTCACATTACTTAACTCATGAAACTACATCAACTTAATTTAACTGAGTTGTTTCTACTAAAAATGAGTATTGTCAGCTGTACTGAAGTGTTTGTTCAATCAACTTAACATTGCTGAGTGAAACGTACAAATGAATGTTGATATAACTAACTGGGCAGAGTTCCCAGCATGCTTTGCAAGGGACTGCATTAGGAGAATGAATTTAGGGATTAAAATGTTATTTTATGTGTTTTTCAGTGAAGAGAAAGATGTTATTAGTCAGCCTGGTCTCATTGTTAATACGTAGGTATTAATACGTAACTTTCAAAGACACAAAACGTACATTTTTGTACGTTTAGAAAGGTGCTAAAACGTACAATATTGACGTAATTATGGCACTAAAACGTAAAAATACTTACGTTTTTACAGCGAAAAAACGTAAAATATTTACGTATCTTTCATGTCATATATATGTATAATTTCCATTTTATCGTTTTGTAGATAAATGTAAGATCCCTAAACCCCATCCCGAACCTAAACCTACCCATTTTATACAGAATGTTAAAAGAATAAAACATAAAGAACAGAAATGTGTAGGAAAATGACAATTTTAGTAAAAATATAACATTAAAACGATATTTTGAGCCACTAATCCTACACCTACCCCTACCCATTTCTTTAAACTACCTACTGTTATAAATAAAAGAATGACAGACAAACAAGCGTAATCACAATAATTTATTTTTTGCGAAAATGTCAAAAGTGGTACGAAAAGTAGTTCAAATGATGATGAGTTCCAGTCACAGTCCTCTCTGGCGGTAATAGTTTTTTTTATAGTGTACAGAGCAGAATTTAACTTATTAATCCATGAAAATATGATAAATTCGGCTTCTCTCCGTGAAGGCGCGCACTCATTTCAAATGTCAATCCACTGAAACACGGCATGTCGCAATCTGTGACGAAGCAGGTGAGAACCAATGAGCGTTCGATATCAGTGCCGTAAACCATGTCGTAACGCTTCTCGAGGGTGGCGCTACTTTCAAATTTGAATCATAACGAGCGCGAGCTTTGACTGTGACGGTCGGTTTTGCTGAGAATGAAGATGAAGATTGATGGATAAAGGGCTGAATTTGGATCTGTTCCTTACAAACATATGGATTCTAAAGATTTGGAGTACAGTGAACAAATAAAATGGATGTGACTTGTGAATTTATGTTGTGGTTTGGTGTATCTTATGGTTGTATTGTCAGTCGCTGCATAGGAGAAAACGCCTTCTGTGTCGCACAGCGAACAAACTAAATATTACAAAATGGTTAAACAATTACAGAAATTTTATTCATAAGGTTTCAAATTGTAGTCTTGTTTAACATTATGTAATCCTCCGAAACGTGCAGCACAAGTCACGAACAGAAATGTTATTTCATATTATGTAGGTGAGTAAACTGCTTTCAATAAATTCGACTAAAAACATCGTTAAATCATTAAAGCCACGATTTTAATATTAATACATGGGAATTCATATACATTCACACTTTACGTTACATGATTTACGTTTTTTTGCTGTTAATACGTAAGTATTTTTACGTTTTAGTGCTATAAATACGTCAATGTACGTTTTTGTGTGTATGAAAAGTAAATGTACGTGTGATAGAACCACAATTTACGTAAAATTTTAGAGGAGTTTATGTATTTTTGAATTTTGTGGTTACCATTATGCAGAAGAGTGGCACCTGTGTTTAGGCTGTTTATTCTGTGTTTAAGCATATGGGATGGAATTCCTCCTCTCAATTAAATTGAGTTTGTTCAATTAGTTATTTTTTGAGTGCATTTAGTAGAGCAAATAGTTAATTTAATAAGGTAAATTAAGTCATTAAATGTGTTCACTCTATGTAATAAACTTTTATAAATTTATAAACATTATTGAACTGCACATGTAAATATGTAACTGAGAAATTCAAATGATTTGTATTTACTCAAATAAATTTTTTCAGCTTTAATTTCTTTTGTTCATACAACTAAATTGTTATTTATACAAATTACTCAATATACAGTATTCAACTTTTTAAGTGGATCAAAAAAGTTAATCAAAGTTGTCCTAAGAAATAAGTTGTCATAAGAAGAAGGTTTTGATCCACTTCAAATGTTGACTACTGTAGTTGTGTGGAAGCACTTGACACTGCTTTTTTAAGTAAATCCGACAATTAATTTTTTGAATGCATATGTGGGCAAATAAACCAACAAAAGAAAAGAAAATAGTGAACATATAAGCCCATCTCTTCATCTGCATGCATTTATCAACCATCATGTGAGGACTAATTTTTGTAGGAACAATTTTAAAATAGTTATATGTCATGTTTGTGTACTATATGTGCATAAACATCCTTTGCATCTTTGCACACCCTTTTTTATAAGGCATGTGTGTTTTTTCCATGAATAATGAATGTGCAGAAAATTAAAAGGCTAGGTGTGCTTGACATTTAGAGAACTTCCTCTTTGCCCTTTCTCACTGATTGACAGACAGAGGTGTAAAAAGAAATACTGACAAATTGTGCTCAAGTAAAAGAATGAATATTTAGTATCAAAAGTGTCTAGCAAACAAAAATCCTGACTATTACTATGCAGGGCTTGATGACAGATATAAACTGAAACCTGTTACCAGAAATTACATCTGAATTTCAGAAGCAGATGGTTTTAGTTAAGATTTGAGTAGTTAAAGACTTATTGCCGACCATGTTCACATTGAGTCAAGTTTGTCCATCTTCAACAAAGTCTGTAATAAAAACAAAAAGATTTAGGTCAGATTGTGTTGTGATGACTGATTAAATTTCTCTGTACAAGGAGGAATGATGAATGACCAGTTGAATTGATGTCACTGGCTGTAGAAGTTCAGCTCGCATTGTAATTTGATCAGCTTGTTAGCTTAATAAAAGAGAAAAGATTTTAGTCACAGTGACCTACAAATATCATTCTGAAATGGAAATGTATTTGAGTAAGAGTGTTGTATTCAGTTTCAATAGAACTTAAGTAAAGTACTTAATTCTCTAAAATAATACTTAAGCGAATATATTGAAGTGCAATCACTCAAATATTTACATCCCTGCTGTTTTGTCTCATTTGGAGAAACATATACTTCATTTTATTAAACTTAAACTGCCTTTTTTTTTTAAAAAAGAAATTAAGACTTTTAGTCAGGAAGAGTGCATAATATCAAAAATTTTAAAAGGTTACAAAAGATTTATCTTTCAAATAAATGCTGTTCTTTTAAACTCTATCAAGTAAATCTGAAAAAAAAAAAAAAAAAAGAAAAACCCAAAACAATCCTTTCAACACTGATAATGATAATAAATGTTTCTTGAACACAAAATCATCATATTAGAATGATTTCTGAAGGATCATGTGACTCTGAAGACTGGAGTAATGATGCTGAAAATTCAGCTTTGCATTACAGAAATAAATTACATTTCATAATATATTCAAATAGAAAACAGTTATATTAAATTGTAATACTATTTCACAATATTTCTATTTTTTATTGTATTTTTGATCACATAAATGCAGACTTTTAAAAACATTAAAAAAATCTTAAAAACTCCAACTTTTAAATTTGTGTCAAATACTCAAGTTTCTCACCAGGTCCATGAAACCTCTGAACATCCTGCAGGATATCCATGTAATCACTGCTGCCAATAACATATTCAAACAATGCCAGTATTCTCTTTTAGTTCCTATCTGCATTAACATAATGCTACATTTGTAATAATATTTTTCAATGGGAGACCATAAAAATAAACACTACTACTCTGTAGCCAATGGAGGGCAGTCTAAGCCAAAACATCCCACTGAGCAAGTGTTTTTGCATGCTATCAAGCAACTTGGGCAAATGCTGGTATTTTAGGCTATCATTTATGAACATACATCCATTTGTTTTTGATACTTCAATAACATTAAAAGTACATCTAAACAAATAATTTCTGGACATAAAACTGCTGAGGGATCAAATAATGTGGTTTAGAGCAGGGCCTGCAGAAAGAAAGCATTGAACCATTCTGTCTGAGAGGTCAAAGCACAATGAGTTCTCTCTCAAAAGAACCATTGAAGATTAATACAATCAGCTGGTTTGGCTAAGTCACATGTTTACAGAATGGTGTGTGTGGGTGGGATAAGGAAGTACAGTCTTTTTGATTAGAATGAACAATCTGTTGCTAGTGTATTTTTGTGTAGAATTACGTGCTGAAGCAACAAGCAGTAGGCACATATTTTCAGTGCAATACAATGATAGCATATACACTATGCATCATAAAAAGTTGAGCAAAACCATGTTAGAGAGCCATGGAGATGAAGGGAGCTAGAAAGAGCTTTGTGACTACAAAAAAGTGTGAGAAAAAAAAAAAACACACAAATGTCAAATGCAAATGACAATTGTAGGCTATAAAAATTACTTTTTGTGGGTTATTGAAAATTATTGTGGGATTAAATGGAGCCACATATTACAGTATATGGGGCAATTTTTCTTGAAAGCAGTTTTACTCATGTTCATGTTGTTTTCTATTCAGAAAAAAAAAAAAATCAGATAAACGAATTTCTATATCTAGTGGCAAGGTATTTCTTAGTAACATAACTAAGAAAATGAAAAAGGTATTTTAAAATATTACCATTTTAAGTAAAGGATAAATAGGCCTAAGTGTGTGCATAAAAACAGACAACACTTTATTGTTGGTCAAAGTGAACCTGTTGCTCACAACAAGATGATAACAGCTAA
The DNA here is from genome assembly GCF_019924925.1 of Ctenopharyngodon idella. Lineage (NCBI taxonomy): Eukaryota > Metazoa > Chordata > Actinopteri > Cypriniformes > Xenocyprididae > Ctenopharyngodon > Ctenopharyngodon idella. Next base: position 8,648,997 of record NC_067232.1, on the reverse strand, counting down.
ATTACAGTCACATACAAACTATTACGAATTTAGACTAGATCTCAATCCCAGTTATGCATGTCTCACTAAACCTGTTCAGAAAAACGCGTTCTTTTGAAGTCGAATCTTTTCAGTGAATCATTTGAACTTATCACCAAAAAACGAGTATTAAAAGTGAGTGATCAGTATTGGCATTTGGGTTGAACCGAGCATTTGACTGTTGGTGCGAAAAGTAAGTTACTGACAGGAATGTTACTAATAAAACGTCCCTAATGTCCCTAATGACTTTATTGTACGACAGTTTTAGCAACACAAAAAAGTTTTCAGCCAAGATAAATTAATTTTACTATTGTTTAATATAATAAATCTAATATAATATATATTCTAAATGTATAATGAAAAACGCAGTAAAAGGTGCATAAGTATGGCTTTATTGGAACGTCAGTGACTACGTGAAAAAGTAATACCTCACGATGTCAAAGAATTATGGAACGTTCTTTTATAGTTCGAGTCGGTTCTTTGAAACGAGCTGTTCGAAAGAACCGATTTGCGGAAATGATTCAGATTTTTTTTCAGCAACAGAAATCACACGGCAAAACAGCCCCTGGAAACAGTCGTTCACAGAACGTGATTGGTGAATTTTGAGAGTGACGTCATATACCCGCGCTTTGTTTGGAACGTCAGCTCGTTGGCGGGATTCAGGCGACGGGAGCAGACAGGCAGCGATTGTTTTGAGATGTGAGTTTTATTCGTTGACAATTACTTGTAGTAAATATGTGTTTTTCGTAAAGACACACGATATTATTAGCAGACACGTATTTAACGTTAAATACGCACGAGGACTTTGACTGCTGAAAGAAAATAAATACCGTTGCTTGTAGACTTAACTGTGTTAGATGGTTAACCTAGCACGATTCTAGTTCATTATTTAAGTAAATTGTAGCAGTTTATAAGCGGTTTATGTCATGCGAGTTGTACTGTAATGTATGTATATGTGTATATATATATATATATATATATATGTATATATATATGTATATGTGTGTGTGTGTGTGTGTGTGTGTGTGTGTGTGTGTGTGTGTGTATTGTTCAGCTCATAATGTTTTTAAAGATGTCACATTATCCAGTTTTGGTAAACTTATTGATAACACTCTATGTCTAGAATTGCAATGCAGTTTTCAGGCAGAAGAAAGAAGCTGATTGGCAGCTCTCAGAATGATCTGTATGATCACTGTCTTCAGTTCTATGGACACCCTCCCCTGGACAACATCTCTCTCACTGAGTTTGAAACCTTTGCAGTGGAGAGGTTGAAATGTGAGTCATCTGTATGGACCCGGTGTATTTGAGTTTTTAAATGAGAATTATTTTAATCTTCGACTAATATATTTGTATATTTAATTTTCCAAGTGCTCAAGACTGTGGAAAATCTTGGGGTGAGCTATGTGAAAAATTCAGAGCAATACACGAAGAAACTAGAAGCTGAATTTTCAAGTCTGAACTTCCCATTTAGGACAGAATTGGTGAGGAAACATTCTTCATATACATTTTTATTTATTTATGTCTTTACCTACAGGGGATACACTACTGCTGAGATTTTGTGGTGCTGCAAATGTCTAACATTCATTGCATAGATTTTGCAACACAAATATTTTTTCCTCACAACAGACATTACCTCATTTGATCTTAGCTTTTAATGAGTCTATAATGAAACTATCTCATACCCAATACAATGTTATACCTACACAATTTAAGAAAAGAGGGAAATGTATTTTAATTTTATGATGCTTTGGTTATCAGTCATAGAAAAATTACTAATTTTATGATCGCCTTGTTTTTGAAATTCTTTTTTTCTGCATACTCTTTTTAAATGAGTGCACGCCATGTATTTTATATCTTTCTTTTCTCCTCAACAATCTGTCCTAATAACCCAGGATGACCGAAAGGTTCAGGCAGGAATATCTGAATATGAGAAACGAAGAAAAGACCATATCTCCCATTTCATTCTACGCTTGGCTTATTGCCAGACGTAAGTATTCTTAATGTGCAATTTAGGAAGTACTCATACAGACAAAAAAATTAAAATGGTCAGCTATCTTATTTTTGTGTCTAATCTGTCTTTGTTAGTGTGCTGTAAGTAATTTAAATCTATGAATATGCATTTATGTAACATTAATAATCTTAAGGCAAGCTCACACTACAGGGCTGTAAGATTACGATGTGGTGTTCACACTACCCAACAAGGTTTCTTGTCATCTGTCTTCTTGTTGTCATAGCAGACTAGCATCATTTTCATTGCATGATATAGAAACAGCTACCAAAATGCTGACAAATTTAGAAAAGCCCACTTTTGTTCTGCAGAGACCTCATGCCAAAATGGCCGCGATCCGGGGGTTTTGTTGCGGGCCTTGGTAATCTGTCTGCGACAGCAAAATCCATCCAAAAGTTGTGTAGTGTGAGCTTGCCTTTAGTTGAAGCTAAACATAATTAACACTCAAATGCTGGGTTTTGCTCCCAAGCCCTATTCGTTTTAAATATATATATTTAAGATCATTTATAGGCAAATTTTGAAATGAACATTGTCAGATTTTTATTTTTTATTTTGTGTTGTGTTGGTCTGAGGTATAAATTGAACCATAGACTTTTATTTCATTTTAGGGAGGACCTCAGGCGATGGTTCATCCAACAGGAAATGGATCTTTTCCGTTACCGGTTCAGTTGCCTTCCTTCAAAGCACAAGACTGACTTTTTGCATAAAAATAATTTGAAGTATGAGACGGTGAGGCTATTTTACATAGTAATTTCACTGTTGAAACCTCACCAATTCCCTTGCCTTTGATGTTATCAGAAAAAAATCTGTTCATTTGAAGGGTTAGTTCACCCAAAAATAAAAAAAATTGTCATCAATTACATCAATCACCATGTCGTTCTAAACCTGTAAGACTTTAGTTCATCTTTGAAACACAAATTAAGATATTTAAAGTGAAATTAAGAGCTTTCTGTCCCTCCATTGACAGTCCACGCAGCTACTTTGTCATTTCAAAAAGTTCTTAAATAGATCACAAAACTAATCCATCGTGAATCGATGGTTTAGTCCAAATTTTCTGTAGAGACTGGATCACTATATATTATGAACAGATTGAATTTAGGCTTTTATTCAAAAACATACAGAAGCTCAATCGTACTTGCTTTACGCGCAAGAAACTTCATTGGTTCTTGCTGAAGCTCAAACGTGCTGCTTTAACACACGAGAATGAACCTCATTGGCTATTGCTCGTCAAGCAAGCATGTTTGAGCTTCCATTTACTGTATCTGATGTGTGCATTGATGAATGTTTATATGCGATTAAAAGCCTAACTTCAATCTGTTCATCATATAAAGCGATCATGTCTCTTAAGACAATTTGGACTAAACTGCTCAATTCATATGGATTAGTTTTAAGATCTCCTTATGAACTTTTTGAAGCGTCAAAGTGGTAGTTGCGTGGACTGTCAGTGGAGGGACAGAAATCTCTCAGATTTTATTAAAAATATCTTTATTTGTGTTTCAAAGATGAAAGTCTTATGGGTTTGGAACAACATGAGGGTGAGTAAATGATGACAAAATGTTCATTTTTGGCTGAACTAACCCTTTAATTTAGATTATAAAATGATAAAGCTGAAAAATAATTGCTATAACTAACTTTATCGATTTTCAGAGTTGATACATTTTAGAGGTTTTTTTTCTTACCGTTGTCGGAAGTGTGTATTTTTACAGACACAATATAATGATTTCTCTTTTTTTTTTTTTTTTTCTGTCCTAATCAAATTCAGAACTCTTGTGATGCTCCAGCTTCCCAACATATTGCTGAAAGATTACTTCATCTAATGCCTTGTAACTGAAACATGGGAATTTCTCAGTATATGCCCCTGCTAAAACCTTGATTTCACTTATTTCTAATTTAAAAGATCCCATCCTGATCATCTTTTAGACTTGTACAGGGCCCAGTGGAATTTAAATGTTTTCACATTCAGTCCTCTAGGGGGCAGTTGTTCTACACTTAAAACATTGCTCATCTTTCAGTTCATGTCTTTCAGTTCCACTCTTAACAATCCTAATATGTTTTCAGAGCAGTGCCTGAATGCTTGTTTTTTTTAGCTATAAATAAATGCTAATGTCATTATGTCACTGAATAAATGCTAAATGATATATTTTGTCATAACCTTTTTACATAATTTTATTAGCTGTTTTTCTTTAAAGTTGTTCTCTGAATCGTGATGATAAATGCTTTTTTCTTTGCCGAATGTTGTCCTTGCTTTATCTCTTCTAGTTACTTGAAATTAAATGTCAGCTGTGCTATTTTTTTTTTCCCTTTAACTTAACAGGTAAGTGCAGAGGAAAAGAAAAGCTTAAAAGACAAGCTCATCAACTCCAGTTATGGATTAAGTGGAATCACAGTGGAAGAATATGATTTCTACAAAGTAAGATAATTATAACTTTCTAATTTAAAAGTGATACCGAGTTATGAAAAGCTGTTTCATGCTGAGTCTCTGAAACTTTGTAAAAGTAAAAGAAGACATGCTGAAAGATTCACTTTAAATCATTAAATTCATATACACCTAGTTAAAGTCTATAATGCATGTTCTATGGGTTTTAAGTGTTTGTCTCAACTAAAATGAGATTTTATTATTCATTGACTTGCCTGTGAATCTTTTTAAGTTAGCATAAGCTGTAACACTTCATTATTATGTATGTGCAGTAGATTTAAAATATCTGTTATTAATAAAGTATTTCAATTATTTTTTTGTGTAAGGTCCCATTTCAGGATGCCCTGGATTTAGTGCGCACAAGAAAAGTCTACTTGCTTGCTGGCAATGCCTACATCCCCCACCAAGAAATTGTCGCGATTGTCCTGAATGACTTCCGCACAAGACTGTCCAAAGCACTTGCAGTAAGTAACTTGGTTATTTTGAGTTCAGTGTTATTGATGCTTCTTAAAAGGTGCAATGGCACACTGAGGAATTAAGTGATGTATGTAGTCACAAAATTTAGACCTTTCCCACAACAATCAGTGATCACTAGAGATTCATTTGCATGTGGCTGTTCGTCTAAGCTGACCGAGATGTTTGTTGTAAACAGGGCCTATGCTATGTTACTTTAAAGGAAGGCATTATTGGGAGGGATTCTACTTTATACAAGATTGGGAATGGGTTGAGATTCACTTCGAATTCAATTATATGAACAATCCCACATTTAACATGTATTCCTTCACTAAAATTCAAAGGTTTTCTATTTTTGAAGGGTTCATGTGGTGTTATTGTAATCTACAGAAATAGAGCTTGTAGCTCACAGTTAGAGTTGATGGGGGAGCTGCGTTAAGGTGGTCTTGGATGACTAGAAAGGTAACGCTATGGAGAGGTTATAGCAGTCATGAGATTGCTTTTTTTTTAAGGTGTAGAAGAGTGGGCGTCAGAGATGATAGTTTGGAGAGGCTTAGCGTAAAGTGCTTGATGGCACACACTGAGAAGTCATGGGTCATTTCCACCCTCAGACGGAGATTAAAAGGCGGCTAGGAGATGGAGGAGGTCACGGGGAGGGTTGTTGGTCAGGAAATCAAAAGCAGCTTTTCTGTTAGCTCCTGCCAAGATTGCTGTACCCACCGTGGAGGCGTCTCGATTTTATTATTTTTTTTTCCCCAACCCTGCCAAATGGCAGCAAAATGTGCTTCCCTGAGATATGCTATTATCCTTTTGAAAAACAGTGCTTGTTTATATTCCTACCATTGAGTTTCTCCCCTTGCATCATATTTATAACGCATGTAAATGTAATGTGTGTCAGGAGATTCCCAGCAGACGGCACATTGAGGGCTTTTCATGCTTGACGTGGGGCGTGAGCTTTGCTGCTTCCTTCCTTGTTGTCTTTTGTTCAGCAGCACAAGCACAAACATTAAAAAATATACAGGATCATACAGGCTTAATCTTTTGAATAGGAAAATAGTTGCACTGTACTGAAAATGCTACATTTGTATGTATTTTATGTATGGAGTCAGTAAGATATTGTATTCAGCAAGGATGCATTAAATTAATCAAATGTGGCAGTGAAGGCATTTGTAATATTACAAAATATTTCTGCTTCAAATAAATGCTGTTCTTGTGAACTTGGTTTATTCAATTTCTGAAACAAATGTATCTTGGTTTACACAAAAAAATCTTAAGCAGCACTACTGTTTTCAGCATTTATGATGATAATAAGAAAAGATTCTTGAGCACCAAATAAGCATATTCATAGTTTTCATGTAACGTCAGAGTCAGACCCTTATTGGAACACCCACCTGGAGGGCAAAACAAGGCTTTCCTCCTTTGCCCGCCAATCGTTTTTACCAGGTTTGTACTAATTACTAATGTAGTAAGATGGTGATATAAAAAAGACCAAATTCAGTATAAGGCACTTTAAGTGTTTTTCACGTTTTTAGTGATTTAAAATACTGCAGCAGATGCTGTATATGGATCACAAGTGCCCAAAAACTTGCATATCGTTCACACGTTTGTTTCTCTTCTTTTGAGATGTGCTGCAGTTCTATGGATGTTTTTCCCTCCAGGTCTCTGTGCCAGTCACATGACTGAAAACTATGAATTTGAAGGATTTCTGAAGGAACATGTGATTAATTAAAGGGTTAGCTCACCCAAAAATGTTCTGCCAGATCCTGCGTCAGCAGCACATGCATGTGTCGTGGTGCTCACGTGAACCGTGTCGGCCAATACTGAGCTGCCGTTCTGACGTACAATCCGGAAGCTCTGAACTGTGTGTACAATGTTAACAGCATAGGACACTGACATGGAAGAGAAGAAATTGTTGAATAAAGTCGTTTTTTTTTTTTTTTTTTTTGCGCACAAAAAGTATTCTCATCGTTTCATAACATTAAGTTTGAACCACTGTAGTCACATGGACAATTTTAATGATTTCTTTATTACCTTTCTGGGCCTTGAAAGTGGTAATACCGTTGCAGTCTTTTGGAGGCCAGAAAGCTCACGGATTTCATCAAAAATATCTTAATTTGTGTTCCGAAGATGAACAAAGGTCTTATAGGTTTGGAACGTTTTGAGGGTGAGTAGTTAATGACAGAATTTTCATTTTTGGGTGAACTAACCCTTTAAGACTTTGCTATCACAGGAATAAATTATATTTCACCTGTGCTTACATCTAAAATATATTAAAATAGACAAGTCATTTTAAGTTGTAACAATATTTCACAATATTACTATTTTACTGTATTTTTGATTGAATAAATGTAGCCTTGTTGAGCATAAGAGAAGTAAAATCTCCCTTAGCCCAAATATTTCTATTTCTATTTGTTTACTTTGTGGAGGTAATGCAGTTTAAAGATCTACAGTGCTCTGTTTTTCCATCAAGGTTTTGATAAGCATGAGTTCACCCATTATATCATTGAGGTTATGTATAAAATAACACTCTAAATTTGAAGTGCTGTTTTAAATACTTCATCCGTTGTGCAGAACGATGTGGTGGCTGTTAAGGTAATAGCTGCCTGTTTGTCATCTTCAGTCCATTAATATCTGAGATTCAAATGAGAGTTTCTGTGATGGTAAACAATGCAGTGGCAGGTTTAATTGCTGCTATAACTGGAGAAATTAAAATGTGCACAGGATATTGGGAACAATAATAAATCGGGCAGCTTTGTGAACTTGGATTACTTAACAACATTAGTCTGCCCAGCTTGGGTTTAATTGGGCATTTTAATTGAAACCGGGGAGCGGTTGTGTTCGGTTGATCACTGGTAAGTGGAGAAGAGACAGGCTTTGTGCATTTAGCGCTGGCATGTAGTTTGCATAAATTTTCATTGCACTTCTGGGATTGAACACTCTTTGTGTTATTTGAAATGTTTTATAGGAACTGTACCATACTGTTTCTGAGTTTTGTGTCACACCTCAATGTTGGGTATTGTAATTGTCATAGATGGATGATGCAAAATTAAGAAAGGCTCTTCTCAGCATGGTAAATTATCTTTCAGCTTGGCAGATTTTTTTTTTTTTTTTTTTGTCATCTACATGCCGTCTCGTCAAGGCTGGCCATCAGAGTGAGTCTGCCAGGCAGTTGGACAGCTGGTGGGATGGGTTTTATTTCGGCAGAACGTTCTCTGAGAAAAGTCATTTGAATTATTATTTGGTAAGCTCTTGTACAACCGAAACGGCGAACAGACACAGCTAGTAAACAATCTCCCTCCTGCCAGTATATTGAAGCTCTATAAGCTTGCGCATTAATCCATCCTGGCTAATGAAAACATATGCTGCCTGCACATTTTCTTTTTGATGGCGTTCGGGATGGCCACGCTGAAAGAAAATGAAATGTGTCAATCTTCATATTCCCGCCGACTCCATAAATCAGGCCTGGAACGAGTCTTTTATGATACTCGGAATCATTTCTAGAGAGACTGTCTGAAATCAATTGCCTGGTTGAAAATCCTTTACCAGGTATCACCTAGTGTAGCTCTGAAGGACCATTTTAGTAGAGCTGCCATTGACCAGCAATTGTTAGAGGTGAATATTTCCAAAAGTGAGAAAATGCATTCGTTTTCTCTTTTTTTTTTTTTTTTTTTTCTCTAAATAGTAGCCACTTTTTGTTATGTGAGCTAAAAGGCAGGATTTGATCAGGTTGTTCTAACTTTAGCTAAAATTCAGGAAAAAGATGGAAAAACCCATTATTGTTGAGCTTTGCATTTCTTTTTCTCCTGATTATTATCCTCTCTCTCTATTCTGTATCTAATAAATCTAAAAGGCCTATAAATAGGTCTGTGTCTGGATGGTAGACATTGCAATTTTGTTCCTCATGTTTCATTGACTTCCTGACAAATGCTGAAACTTAGTTTCGTCTGAAAGTTTCAAAGGTTCCCCTGGCAGGCAAGCTGCAACTTGCCAATTACAATTTAAAAGCCATGCGTCGTGTTCGGTTTTCAAAAGCGCGGTCACCAGCCAGCAAAACGTGGTGAAATACAAAGGTAGTCATGTAGAGTTAATTGTGTCCATGACGAACAAATAGAACGTCTGACATGGGAATCCGTTCTTAATCAAAGCTGAGCTGCGGCTTATGGTCCGACATTTAAAGCGCTATTTCCATCAAAGCCACTGTAATTCCCTCTCGTTGTTCAAAAGTCATCATGGATGAAGCAGCTCGCTTGGTATATTTTCAACACTTTTTGAAAATAAGACCTCTAATATAATGAGACTGTCCATTGATGGAAATTATTATTAGCCTGAGCCTTATAAAGCATGTTAAAGACTTCCTCATCTCACTAATTCTTTTTCTGTCATATTGGTAATGAGGTTTGGTTTAAAGCTTTTTGACTTTCACACTGTTTCTATGTGTGCTTTTCAGGGCTCAATAAAGTTAGGTTTTTTTGTGGTTTTTTTGCTGGTCAGGCCAGTAGTTCAGATTTTTACCAACAATTAGGGATTTAAAAATTATTCATTTTTACAGAAAGGTACAATGAAACTCTATATGTAAATTAATGAATGAAAGTAATGAACCATACTTTTGCTGCCAAATGGCAGATGTCATACTGTGTGACACATTACTGATTTGATTGTAACTTTTAACCTGTCTAGCTGACCCTCTTCTTCTTTCAACTAAACTTCACCGTTAACCAGTTAACATTATCTTGGTGATATTTATATTAGCATTGTTTTCAACAGCAATGCTTACTTTATCACAGGAAATCAAATATTTAAGCTTGTATGACATCAAACACACTTACATGCTCAACAAACGTACGAGGTAGTCACATTTCAGCACTGGCCTGGGCAAGTGACGGTTCCATCAACGTACCTGAATATCTCTTACACTAACCATTCAATGTCCATATTGTTGAGCTTTGCTTCAAAAGTTTAAAAATTGGTGCTTTTACTCCAGAAAATGTTGAAATATTTGGTAATTAGTTATGTTCTCTGGATGTTTTCTAGATTTAATTACTAGCAAGTTTGCTGACTTGATCATGTCAGTGTTCTTTTTCTAATTAAACAGAGCTAGTTCTAATTAAAGCTGCAAGCAGCGATGAAAGGGCCCTCGCACCCGGGGCCACCACCACCCGGTGGCCTTAGGAAAACAGTGAATAGTGGGTGATATGCATGTAAGTGAGTAAATACAGTTGAAATATGGCAAAGTCATTTCGACGTGCCACACTTCCTGCTACCAACAGGTGGCACTTTGACTATTACTGAATATTACCATTTCGATGTCTTCAGGCTAAGACTATTATCAATCATGTGAAGTTTGGAGTAGATCGGACATTGTTTGCCTGAGTTACAACAACTTCCTGTTTCGTGGCATAAATTTCATACTTTAGCACTTAGCCAAGTGTTGCATGATTTAACGTTTTTCTGGAATGTTTGGTACTTCATGGCATATTTAAATGTGTTTCTGGGAGTGAATTATTGTGCAAAGCATGCCATTTCCTGTTGTCAGCAGGTGGCGCTATGACTAACTGAATATTGGCATAGAGATGTCTTCAGGCCAGGACTCTTATCAAACATGTGAAGTTTGGGGCAGTTCGGACATTGTATGCCTGAGTTACAACAGCTTCCTCCTTCATGGCAAAACATCAGACTTTGTCAGGCCGCCACAGACACGCCCTTCAGTGAAAACCTTCGCAATTTAATAGCACAGAGGCCTTTTGATTAGACTGACCAAATATGACGTTTTTCTGATTACAGCTCTAGGAAGAGAAAATTCAAAATATCACTTCCTGTTGGGTTTACAAGTTTTGTACCAAGGGACTTTTTTGTAGGTATTGGGCTGTTACATCTGTCTACCGAATTTCATACCTGTACGTGAAACGTAGCGCGAATGGCGCTTAATTGAAATTTTGTAGGTGGCGCTATTGAGCCATTTTGCCACACCTAATTCAGAAACCCATATCGGGCGTAAATTTACGCACTACTGGTGCTCGAGCCCTAATTATGAATCTAAAAATATAAGTGCCCTCTCTGGTGTCTGATCTTGTGGGTTTACCTTGATTTACAGGATTTTGACTTCTAAAACTAAACTTGACTGAAATAACAGGCTGCCTTTCACTAAAACAGTAGAAAGTTTCACATCTTAAAAATAGATACTGGCAATTTGGGGCATGCATAAATTTTTCATTGTTAGAAGTGTTTGTGAGAGGGAAACAGTTTTAGATATTTGAAAGTTAGATTTTGGCTTCATCTGAGAGTTATTACTTTAATTAATTTGGCACAAAATAATGCATGTTTAATTAACTCTGTTTAAATTCTTTGGAAAGGAATCAAATATGTTCTAAAACATCTTTTCCCCTTAAGATCTCATTTTTTTTGTCTTTATAAAACAAAGAGAAGCTATGCACATACTGAAGACTGCTGGTTGAATTCAGTTCTGTCATCTAGGGATGACAGAATGGGATTAGCTTTTTTTTTTTTTTTCCCCTCATTCAGGCGTTTTGCTCTGTCTGCTGTATATAAACTACCTTTCAAAAGTTTGGGGTCAGTAAGATTTCTTTTTTTTTTTTTTTTTATAATGCATTTATTCATCAAGAATGCATTAAATTGATCGAAATTGACTGTAAAATCATTTTTACAGAAAATCCATTTCAAATAAAGGCTCTTCTTTTGAACTTTTTATACATCAAGGATCCTGAAATTTCAGTTTTGCCACAACAGAAATTTATTTTTGATCCAATAATTTTAGACTTTGAGCATAAGAGACTTCTTTCAAAAACATTTATAAAAAAAAAAAAAAAAAAAAAGTCTTACCAACCCCAAACTTTTGAATGGTTGTGTATAATGAAATAAATAACAATATAATAGTTAGTGATATACCAAAATAAAAATTCTTGCCCAAAACTAAAAATGTTAATTTAAAATTTTACCCGTTACCCATCTTATTTCATTTTCACTATTTTTATTAAGTACAAATTAAATTAAACTACTTTTTCAGTTGCAGTAGGTCAATTTAACAGAAGAATCCGTTATGTGTAATGTGTAACTACTGTTTATTTTATTATGATCGTGTTTGTCCACCACCACCAAAGACTATTTTTGACCCAGCAAAAACCCTGACTTAGTTCAGTACTCAAGCATTGTGACCACAATATGCTTCCATAGACTTCAACTTTGTTGTGTTTCTTTTCTCAGAGTCTCAACACACAGAGGTGTGTTTGCCATATCAGCCATAAATGACAAACTTTTCTGTTAATATATCACCCATCATGATTTGCATTTACATTAGATCCAATTAAAACGGATAATTTCACATACAGTTTGTCAGACAGGTTTTTCAGCCTGCTTTCTCTTTTGACCATCATCCAAAAATGTCCTTGTCATTTCTGTTGGTTGAAATCGCAGTGCAACTCTAGTAATTGTATTTACTGTAACACAGTAATGTTATGCCTCCAATAACTTTGCTCTTTACAAGTGATACTCCAAAGATACTCAGTTTTTAGCAGTTTTTCCACACCCAGTGACTCCAGGTTCTTCTGTTGAATTTTGTGAAGTGTTTCTTTTTATCACCAGATTGTGAAATATTACCTTGTCGCTAGGCATCACACACTTTCAGAAACTAAAGCTTGACCTAACCGAGTGTCACCAAGGTAGAGTAGAAAAACACCGGCACTTCTACTCTGCCTATACCAACAATTCAATTGAAGCTGTCAATCCAGAGCCTAATTTTAGCCATTTGGCTGTAGCTGGCGTGTCTGACTAGGGCTGTGGAGGTGCCGATGGATGGATGGACACATGCTGAAGAACATGGCAATGTCGAACTCTCAATCATGCTGGGTCCTTCCGTAACTAAAAGGCCATCTTGAACAGTTGAAGGTTTATTTTTCCCTTGTCCTCTCGGGTGATTAATGAGCAAGCATGGCTGTTGTGTGTCCAGACGAAGGGTTGATGCATTCCTCGCTTCATTATCTGATCAATGCGGAAGGGACTCTGATAACGACTAGAGTCAATAAAGCTTCTGGGATTGGCTCTGATTTACTCGTTTTCTTTTTTTAAGCGGTTTGCACCAGTGAGTCATGAGTATCTGTTTCACTCTGAATAGACCAATATTTAACAGTATCTTAATTAAGTCAAGTATTTAAATAAAAATTCCCTCATGGAAATTAATCAGTTGGCTTGTAAATGAACTTAAAGGAACTATATATGCAGCCATGTGATAATGCTGTCTGCTAGTGCATTAAGCAGTAAATTATAACAGGACTGGATGGATTAATGCAATTTAATCATTTTGAACGGAACCTTCAGTGCAAACTGGCATCAATTGTGTAACACTGCGCAAATATGTAACTATGCATACACAAAAGACATTGCTGGACTATACATGGCGTGTAGATCTAAAGTGTGTGTGTGTGTGTTTTGTTTGAATGTTACCAATAACATTTGAGTACTGTGGTCAAAGTATGAATTCCAGCAAATGCAACATGGAACAACACCTTACTGTTTGCAGAATGCACTTTTGCAACCTATGTGACTATTCAATCGGGAAAATGAACATAGTTTGGAATTATTGGAAATAATATTAGGAGTTTCGCTGTTTTATCTTTTGAAGTTCCTTAAGGTTTTACCAATTTTCATAATGTTAATCAGTTGAAAATGATATCGCCACTGGGACATTTTTTTTTTTTTAATCAAAGAGCATCGTTCTTTGCTTTACGAATTTGCAGGGCAGTCTGAATCTGTGGCTTGTCTCATTTGCAAACGAATTGTGTTGCTTTAAAAATCTAATGTGAATACAGATTACAAAGCGTTCACCAAAACCATGTGTTTTGTATTGATTTACCATCTAACAAAGTTATCATAGTTGGTCGGTGTGCCACCTACAGGCTTTTTGGGTGAAGTGTAGGTTGGTAAAGAACGTGCAAAATGGCCATATCTACGTTACCCTTTTTGATAGAATAATCGTGATTATAATTTTGAGCAAAATAATCGTGATTATCAGTTTAACCATTATCGTGCAGCTCTAAATGTAAGTTCACTTAACAGTAATATTGCATAATGTAGTCCCAAAGAAATGCATTGATTGACCATGCTTTTGTAGTAATCCTAGTAACCACAGGTTAAAAAAAACCAGTGGTATTTTATGAAAAGTATCCTATGCACATGTAGAAACTATAACTAGAACTGCCATAAGAAATGTTATAATATAGAAATAAGAAATGTTTCTTGAGCAACACATTAGCATATTAGAATGATTTCTGAAGGATCATGTGACACTGAAGACTGGAGGAATGAGTGCTGAAAATTCAGTTTTGCCAACAGACATCTTTCAAAAACCTTGATCTTGTGACGTTTTCTGCTGGTTTGTGCAGCGCTGTTTTGCTTTGTGTTGTTGACAATCTATTCATATTGCAGGTAAAAATTGTACAAATTGCGATATATCGCACGATACGAAAAATAACATTGAACTTAAATGCAGTTCTTAGTGCGAATATGAAATCGCAAAGGCTGCAATTTTTTTTTTTTAATGCGCAGCTTGTCAATGAAGTATGGCTTCAAATGCTAATCCATCTGAAAGCACTGCAAGTTTGAGTTGCTTATAATGTACATTTGAAAAAGCAACACTTGTCAAACATCTTTCCAGACATGAGAAGCATTTAACATCTTGTCCAGCAAAAGACAACATTTAATAACATGTTTTTACTCAACTCACTTCATAACGACAGTTGAGCATCCTTCTGTGAGATTCTTTCACAGAATAAGGTAGTCGTGTGTTTATTAGTCATGTTTAATCAAAGCGTTTAATCTTCTGTTTATTCAGCTACAGTGATATACAAGTACAGGTCTCTGCAGGACACTAATAGGAGTTACCAGATCAGTGGGCGAGGCCATAAACAGAGGGGCGTTTTTGAGAGCGTTACCTGATTTGCCCACGTCAGAGTGTGGGTAGGGTTTAGGGGTGGGGTCGGGTCGGGTGAAGGGGATCATTTTCATTGCATGATTTATAAACACCCACCAGTTTGAAAACACCCACAAATTCAGAAACGCCCACTTTTGTTCCACAGAGACCTCATACTCGTGATATGACGTATTATCTTCTTCTTCAGGGCATATTGGAGTTTCTGCGCAAGAGCGCCCTCTGGCTTTCAGATGGAGAAGCATTTACTACTGATCACAGAGCCGTACAGCTCTGACAAGCTGCGCATAAAATAATTGCAGCCTTTGCCAAATTGCGTGCAGTTTAATCGCGATAAATCGTGCAGCCCTAGCGCTGCCTATCTGGAGCAAATATCATTAAAGTCAGTGTAAAGCAATATTAAATATGTGTTCTGAGTTTGTCACACCACAGAAAAATGTTAACCACCCAGCCAAATTTGAATGATAAAAAACACCGCCAAGTAAATAAAAAAAGTTATCAAAATTTGATCAAAAATCTGGGTGTGTTTGCCTTTGGCTCTGAAACCACACCCACTCGTGGGAACTTGCACTCATTGGTGGGCAGGCACTGCCGACGACGGCACCAGTTGTTGGCGCTCTGTGGGACGGGAGGATGAAACGCAGGGCGGGAGATTGTCAGTTTGTCCCTATTCACCAGTAACAGCGGATTATCAGTGAATCCCAGTTGTCTCCGATGAAAGTTTGTAAAACTATCCGGTGTAAAATGTTCACTGCAGAGGAGGGTGTTGGTGGTGATCCTCAGCTCTCCATCAAAGTGGCTCTTCACAAAATGAATCCACCTCTTCTTGATATCATTTTTAGTAAATTTAAATAAGGAGACCGAGCTGTTTTGTAAATTATCACAACCAGGTAATATGCATTTACATGTCAAAGGCATAGCTAGCTAGCTAGCAAACTGTGGGCCGTTGTAACTAACGGTAATGATAGTAACTCGTGATTGTGCGGGTGAACCACTGATGCGCTCTAGTTATTATAGTGTTAGCGGAGGGGCCATGCTTAGTGGCTCCAGTGTGTCGAGCCATGATTTCAGCCCCGTCTAAAAAATCCTGAACACAAAAATGGTGACGGTCTAACTTCACAATTCAGTACTACAGTATAGTTCAAAAACTTTAACCTGTTTTCAGCAATACATTTCTAACATTTATAATGTGTTTAGAAACATCTGAATTGCCTTTACATGGACTTTAATGGGAAACTCGGAAGAAGGTCTTGCGATGTATATCAAACTAGAAAGGCAGCACTTGCATAAATTTAGACTCAGGCTTCATCCACCAAACATCATGAGGCATTGTGGAGGAAATGTGTAATTGAAAACGCATCCAGTTCTATATTTTTAATTCTTTCACGCTCTACCCACAAGTTCGGAGTCCAGTGGTGCTCTGCTGTTGATTTATGGTTGTGTAATGCCAGGCTGGAGATCTCTCCCACTCTGTGCTGTGCCAAATGTCCTGATGAATGCTGGAGGAGAGAGATGACCTCCTCGTGGGATCCAGATAACAAGATTGATTTGGGTTTCTTGTCGGCAAGTCTTGTCTTGGATGTAATGATGCGAGCGCTCCTTGCATTTATCAAAGCTCCACTTGTAGTCTTGTCTTCAGTGTCTCCCCTCTCACTTAAATGCAGAACAGGGAGCGTTTTAAGTAGTTTCCCATTTTTAGGGAAGAATGGAGCTTTCAGGCATGTTTTGTACAAACAGGTCCACAGTACAAAAGAAATAATTATTTTATAAATATCTCTGGAGCACAGGCATCAGTCTCATATCACAGATGTTATGAGAAGCAGACATTGACAATTAACAGGATTTATTTGTGATGTATTTTATTAATTGTTTTGCCTGTACGGTAGCTGCAATTTAATTGTGAAACTGAGTTATTGAGAAAGAACGACGCATTGAAACTTGCAAAAGAGTTTAGTAATTAAGTTAAATATTCATAATGTTCCAATATCAAATGAGTGAATGCTTGGGAAGATTTTAAAATTATCCGCCTATTTTATGTTTGTGCCAATATACCGTATAATGCGCATTGAATCATGAAAGGGGCTCATCATTAGATGATAATGGTCATGTGTGAATTATTCATTTTATTATAGACTGGACTGGGCTAACATTTAAGTTTATTGCATACATTTTAAACAGATAATTTCTCTATTTAAGCCTTGATGTTAATGTAACACATGATGGACGGTTGAAGAATGATGAAGTGGCAGCAAAAGTACAGAGTTAGGTCTTTCTCTTTTTGTGGAAGTGAAATGTTTCCAAGAAGAACGCTTCACACACTCTGTGCGCCTCTCAACACCACCCACTTGTGAAATGCGGTTGTCGCTTCAATTTTCCAATTTTCCTCTCACAAAAAGCCAGGGCTTCTGAAAGGCACTTGAATATAAATATTTTAGGGTTGTAATTATTTGAGGGGGAAGCATTGATATTTAAATATTAAAGGCTTCGTCTCTCAGTATGCTGTGACAGTATTTAGATGGGCTCTCAAACTATCTTATTGCACAAAGTCTCAGACGTCTGTTACAGCACCATATTATAGCTCACGTATGGATGGGTGATTGTATTTTCGGCTGTTTTATTAGCATCTTTATTTCTGATTCAATGCTGGATCTACATGCTTGACATTATTTACCCTTCAGTGGAAGGACTTTTCAGTTTGTTGATGATAGGATAGTTATGTAATTTAGTTTATTTTTCTCTCATAGTGATGGATTCAGCCAAGAAGATTGCTTTAAGAATTGTATATATCTTTTGTATTATCTTTCTGCTATTTCAGAATAAGTCATATAGGAATTTTATTATAATGATGAAAGATGAAATTGTTTACCAAAAAGTGCTGCTTGTGTGATCTTGCAACACCATTGCACGGACTCTGAATTTTCAAATAACTGGTTTTAATTTCCATAATATATATATTTATTATTATATATAATATATAATATATAATATATATATTTATTTATATAGCATTTATTTTGAATGTATTGTGTAGTATGTACAAATTTTCAAATTCTTACTTGAGTGGTGAAGAGTGTATTTCAGTAGTAAAAGGCATAAGTGTGCTGGTTTTTACTTATTTGTACTGCTTAACCTTTTTTTGGGGAAATGGCAGTGTTTCCCATACATTGGTCAACTTTTGGTGGCCCGCCACAATATCAACATTGACCACCACAAATAGATTTCACTGCTTTCCGTTCATTAACTAGACTTTGGTGGCCCAAAAATATACTTCTCATAATAACATAAAAGGTCTTTAATGTCGTGTTTTGAACCATTGCTCTCAATCAAATCGCAAAAGAGTCTGCGCTGCGCAATGAGAAGTGCCAAGTGCGCTAGGGCTGGACGATATGGCAAAAAAATTAATTCTTGATTTTTTTTTTTTGTTTAACTAGTCAACTTAACTTAATTACAATATGATTTAAGTAACAGTCTCTTTATTAACAATCTGATTAAAAAAAAAGTTCCATTCCAAGTGCACCACACATTGATCAACATGGTGTAAATGTAAAACAATTTGTTAAATATCTTTGTAGAAATGTGCCTGAAATATGAAGGCAAATGTTGTACAAACTTACCTTAAACACATCCTATATACTCAGAAATAATATAAAATAAGAAAATGCTAAATATTTCATAGCTAAAAAGTAATAGCAATAAATAACACCAGTAATAGGCTATTATTAACAGCAAATGCTTTGTAAAAACAGAAAACAGCAGCTTTCAGCCTGTCACCATCATGCAAACATGAAATATCAAACAGGTTTACAGGTTTTTGCATTCCGTTGAGCTACTTGTCCTATTGTTTTTATGTTTGGCGGACATGTTTAGGTGTTGCACTTGTGTCTCCCGTCTTCTGCAGAGTCTCACCCATGAAACGGCATTCTAAAAACACTGCGGTCAAGTTAAAAAAAACAAAACAAAAAAAAACTCGCATTTGATATCTTTGCATTTTTTTTCTCATTCCACTGCCTGCATCTCATTTTTATAACGCAATAACGCATTTCTGAATGAACAGCCGCTTAAAGGGTTAGTTCCCCCAAAAATGAAAATTCTGTCATTTTATTACTCACCCTCATGCTGTTCCACACCCGTAAGACCCGTAAGCCCGAATGCAAATTGAGATATTTTTGTTGAAATCCAATGGCTCCGTGAGGCCTACATAGGGAGCAATGACATTTCCTCTCTCAAGATCCATAAAGGTACTAAAAACATATTTAAATCAGTTCATGTGAGTACAGTGATTCAATATTAATATTATAAAGCTACGAGAATATTTTTGGTGTGCCAAAAAAAACAAAATAACGACTTATATAGTGATGGCCGATTTCAAAACACTGCTTCAGGAAGATTCGGAGCGTTATGAATCAGCGTGTCGAATCATGATTCGGATCGCGTGTCAAACCGCCAAACTGCTGAAATCACGTGACGTAAAATAAATGCTCGACTGCAATTTCCGTCAAAATAAAAGCGAGTGTTCATCTTTTTCAATTATAGAAATTAGGACAAAACTAATTATGAAAGTTTTATTTATTTTTCAGTGCATTTGTTTTACAATATATGGCTATTACTGTCTGAATAATTGTATACTATTATTTAGGAGTGTAAGAAAATATTGATACACATGAATATCGCGATATTATGTTTGGCGATTACTGTATCGATTCTCAAAAACACTGTATCGATATTTATTTATTTTATTTTATTTATTTATTTATTTATTTATTTATTTAGATCCAAGATTTGTGGCTTTGTGTTCGGTTTAAACCACAATCTGTGGTTTAAACCGAACACAAAGCAGTGTCAGTGTTATCTCAGGACGTAAAGTGACACGTAGCCGGAGAAGCGCAAGGTGCATCGCTAACGCTAGCATTAGCAAACCCAGCTCACAAGACGATAGAATTATTCCGCTCCCACGGCATACAGAGCTGAAGTGTGTGTGCTCAATTTGGCTTCAACTATAAAGAACCCACTAAGGAGATCGACAAGAGTCAGTTGTTTGCAAAATAGGCCATGTTAAAATCCAAAATTCGGGAAACGCATTGAATCTGAGAGCTCACTTAATATCCCGATGCCATCCGCGCTGCTGAGAGAGGCGTTCGATAGAATATGTAGTATGTAGCCTACTGCACGCTTTCCTCTTGGTAACAAAATAAACACACAACAAAAATGACAGCGGTGACAGAATTAAGAAAGCATCTGATCATAGCGATGTGAATATGTTTACACCAGCTCTGTTCAGCACTTCAGTGAAGTCACGTTTATTTAAATAACACTTTATACAATAGACTGCTTTAAAGCAAGCAGCTTTACAGTATTAAATATAAAACAAACAGATATTCAGTCATGAAATGGACTATGCACTAGTTGTTAAATAGTTTAGAAATTAAAAACTGCTATACCGTGAACTTTTGAAACATATACACCTAAAGAATCCTGCAGTCACTTTACTATTTTCCCTTAGATTGCATAAAATAGTGATTAGTGATATAAATGCAAATGATACTGCATTGATTAAATAAAATAAAGTTGTTTGTAAGGTTTTATGCATATGGTGGTGTGTTCTTTATAAACATTTTTTCTAAAATTACATCCTTTTTTCTAAAAAAAAAACAAAAAAAAAACAAGGAATATCGCAATATATTGCTTTTCTTACAGTATCGCGATATATCACAATATATCGTATCGTAACCCCTGTATCGTGATATGTATCGTATCGCCAGATTCTTGGCAATACACAGCCCTACTATTATTATTATGTAGTGTGTAGAGCTGGACAATAATTCAATATTAATATACTGTATATCTGTATTTAGTGTGGTTATTTTTATTTAGTTTTGTATTGTTGGAGTCAAAAAGGGAATGTTATTAGAATCTAGACTTCCTAGACTTCATCCTGTCTGTTTTTCTATAAGTGAACATGTCAGATCATGGCATCATGGGAAATGTAAAATTGACCTCCAGTGAGACAGAACCTTTGAGTTTGCTCTCAGTCTGTTCATCCCCCTAAGTACCTCATGGCTCTGGTCGCACAATGAGTCAAGGCCACTGAACTGCAGTGTAAGGAGGCTGGAATTGGATCACTGTTTGCTTTTCATATCACACTGAATATGTTTAAGGACTGAAGATGATGATGTTAGATAAACGCACTAACTCGCCTCAGTACAAACTCTAGAGTACTATACATGCCAGTGTGTACAAAATACAGACCCAGCCCATCTCTTTCCTGGGACAGATCGAGTAGAGTGAGTGAACTGAGACCATCTAGGGTACAACATGAATGTACTGTAGCTGCCTTTATATTTTCGAAAGCAAGTCTCCTGCAAAGCAATCATGGTATACTGGAGATCTTGCCTTTAAAATAGTGGCAACTGTGCATTGTGTCAGCAGTCATACACAATTTCATAGGTTTCATCATGCCTCCATATAAGAGAAATTACCTCTGATCTGAGTGTTCAGATGGCAGTGCTGGTCTCCTCACAAAATGTGAAAGTTCTGAAAACCTTGAAGTGTCGACAAAGTATCTTTTGTGTTGAAATACTCCCGGATCCTTTTTGGAAAGTCAGTCAGTGATCTATGCGGACCAAAGGAAAGTAAATGATCCTGCACCATGCATCAATTCACAGCAGGCAGCCGGCTGTGTGGTCTGCCAAGTTTTAACGCCAACTCTGCAACTCTGCCACTGTCCCTGAGCTCCGGTGAATTTGCATCGAATGACATTTTGCTGTAACGCTAACAAGAGAAGCCGGTGTTTTCAATCAATCAGCTTGTGAAAGGCTCTTGAAGTCAGCACAGGTATTCTGTGGAAAGTGCCTGAGATTATTGTGCTTACACAGCAAGTGTGATGCTGGTCACCAAGGTTACCGCAGAATTATATCGGAGTCTGTCTCAAGGACCCTGCAAAGCTTAAGATATACAACTTGTAATTTTGGAGCTTGCCTTTTGGGTTAAAAGTTTCCTAGCTCATTTAAGCCAACTCACTTAATGAACTCATTGTAAAGTAATGCTTAAAAAATAGCCTTGAATGGTTCATCTGTGCAGGCATTGTGGATTTCCAGTGTTCTTGTAGTTTTATTTCCTTGTTTTTAACAGGATGGGGAAGCAGAGGGCAAAATTCTCAGCTCACCTGTCAGACCTTAAAGCAAAATTATTCCCATCCAAATGCTGTTAGAGCTTGACAGGTATGAGCGAGCTCTCCAGACCACATATTAAGCTGTATTTCAAGTATTAATATTTTGAGAGCTGAAGCAAGCACACAGTAGCAATCTTTTGGCTTGCTGTTGCAACTTTGGTGCATCTAATGTAATGCTGGAAAAACTTTTGACTTGGTTACAGTGTTCCCGCAGGACTTTAAAAAGTCTTCAATATTGCTATTTTTTTATGCTAGGCATTCAATTTTAAGATGAGGTGTTACATTTGATTGAAAAATATATGCTTTTAGGCTGTGTAGCACCAAGTCTTTGGTAGCCTACCCAGTTCGCAACTTGACTGTTACGTACGTCTTTTTTTTATGTTGAACATCACAGTGCGCGCTTCACCAGAGATGAGTCAAGGATGGTGAGTCGCTTGGGAGAAGAGAGCAGGCAAATTTGAGCAAAAGGAGAGAGTGCAAATTTAACTCTCAATAGCTCGAAGATGACCAGTTTCGGAGGTGGTTGGCAACAACTAATGACAGCAATGAAGCCCAGCAATTTGTGCTGCAAGACGTACAAATTAGGTACTATGGGAATAATGGTGAATTACGAACTGTTTAGATTGTTAGAATACATTAGTGGGTTTTTATTTTCAAGACTTTCATGTGGCACATCCATCAAAATGGAGTGTTTGAAAAAGAGTGTCAAAAACAGGGTAGAAAATAACTTATTACTTTTAAATTAGGATGTTTGTTGATGTGAAAATCTTGATAACATTATAAGTTGACCTCAGAACATTATTATTTTTATTTTTTTTTTTAAAGGCAGCACATGACCCCTTTAAAAATGTCTTAAAATGTTTAAATTTGCAGCAACCCTTTTAGAAATTTGTAATATATATTTGCTAAAAAAATCTCTCATGATCATGTTGATTTTTTTTTTTTTTTTTTTTTTTAGACCATTTTCAGAAGCTCTACCATCTATGCAAATGCAATGTTAATTTGTTCCCCCATTTGGGAAATAAATTGCCCTTATACTAGTCTTGAAAGAAACTACTGCTGACATACACTTTTAAAACATGTTTTGTGCCATATTCTGTTACATTTAAAATGTTTTGGGATTGAATGTTAGACAGCAAAAATGTCTAATAACATTCTTAGCTAAACAAATCATATTATATTTAGTATTATATACCGATTGCATTATATTTTGTTTTAAAAAATTAATTATATTGATCACTGTTTGAGAACAGTAGACTTAACAAAAAGATCCAACCATTATTTATCATTATTGCAATTTATTAAAGCAGGAAAAGTCACAGCATAAAGGTGCGATCACACTAGCAAAATTACTTGGGCAAAAATGGTCCATTGTCTGTTGTCAATATGTAGTGATATATGAAACACAGCTCACACAGAAGTTGCTTTCAAACCACGCGACAGTTAAATAAGAAATTGAACCCATTGCGTGATCTGCGTTGGGAAATTTTTCAGCTTCACGTGAAAATTCCTGATTGTGGTAGATTCCTATTGAAATTACTGGAATTCACCCATAAAAATTACCTTAAGAGTGCAGTGACAAACAAATTCTGCATTTTCTGAAGTGTATTTTAAAGTACTAGACAGTTACAACCTTATATTTCAATATAAGTTAAATGTATGTAGATATATTGTGTATATGACCTATTAAAATGTAATGTTGAATCTGATATTCTTATGGGGAAAAACAGACATTTAAGTTTTTAATTAATTATTTAGCAAAGATTTTTAGGCAAATAAAAATTTAAATTGTGGGAATGCTTTTATTTTTTTTAGTGTAACAATGCTTAATTTATTTTATTTTTGATTTTTTTTTTTTTTTTTTTAATCTTATAAGCTGCACACTATCTGCCTCGTGTTAGACATGCATCCTGCGCCTCTGTATCTATGTTGGGCAGATTCCCCTCAGTGGTTCCAGTTAATCTTGTCAGTTTTGGTATTGCTGATTGCTTATCAAGATGCTGATGTCTCCACCAACAAAGGGGAGAGAACTTTTGCAGCCTCGTTCCAGCCTATGCTAATCCAACACTCAATATGGCCTATCTGGGGATTATGAAAGCAACAGTGTGCTTTCTGATTTACGGCTTTACATGGATCCATCTTCAGGAACATGCGGAAAGGTCTGCTCAATATGTTATCATCGAATCCAAACATTTAAAGCTTGTAGCGTGGTTGTTCAGGATTTAAGCAGGTTGCAGGTTGCACAGAGTAGCCTGCCCGTTCACATAAATGTTGTTGTTGCGGGTTTATGGGTTTTGAGAGGTTTGTCTTCTCCAAGGTCTTTGACTCTTTCAGCTGTGCCACATAAAGATGTTTAGGACTCGAAAATTAAGCCATTCTCTCATGTGCTGAACCATGTGATTATTTCATAAGGTTTGCTCTGAGTTTCTACTCTCAGTAATGTATTTTTGTAAGCTGCTTATAAAATTGTATGAAATGGCAGTCAAATTCTCCCCTTGAAACCCAAAGCAGAGTTTAATATGAGTACAAAATCTAATGTAAGTTGGGTGTGTATATTTGTCGGGCTGCCCCTGACTAAAGATTTTTCTAGTCGACTATTAGTCGTACATTTAAGCCGTTAGTGAACTAATCGCACATTTATATTAATTTAATTACTTAAATATATACTGAGGAGAATACTAAACCACAATGAACCACCATACTAAACCACAATACATCATAACAGTAATGGTCAAAATATTTATTTTTGATAATGCAATGAAACACGCCAAAGCCTGTTTGGCCAGGCTGTCACAGAAAGAAATTAACAAGAGATTTTTTGTTTTATTTTTTGCATAGTAAAATAAAACCTGAAGCTTCTATGTGTGTTTTTCTTTTGCCAAATAATTTTATCAAATAAAAACCCTAACCAGGTTCAGTATTTTGTTCTTCCCTCATATTTAAAAAAAGAAAATAATTTCCTCATATTTTAATGGTTTAATCAAACTTGTAGGGTCATTAAAAACAAACATCCTCTCAAACATCCCCATCACTTTATTTACATTTTAAATATATATAATATATTTTTAGAGTTTGAGTTTGTAGTCATACTAAACTGTCCTTTGGTTTAGAGGGGGCCATTTGGGATGACAATTTCATATATGCAATACACAAATCTCTCCCCTCTTTCAATTGTACAATTATTCAGTATGTTTAAGCCTGTGACAATCTCATCAGTGATCTTTACCTCAACAAAACCTACTCAAAATATCAGCATGTTCTGTGCACGCTGTTAATCTTATTAAACTGGCCTCTTGCGCTAATAATGCAGTGCGGTGACTGTACCTTCTCTCCACTAAAGAGTACCATACTCCTTCTGCATAGAGATAGACTAAGCTGTTGGCGCTTTTGCTAACAAGCAAAATCCAGTGCCTAGCCACTCCTCAGAGAGTCTAACAAGCCTCCGTAGGACCTCAATGATGCCAATTAGCCGCATCGTCTTCTTGCCATTTTGCGTAGCCTCTAGCAGTGTGCACAAGGGCTATCCAGGAGTTAAAGTCCCTGAAAAGCATGCCTCTCAATTATGTCTTGTATGTTTCATCACAGTTGAATCACCATCTGGACCAGTCCGCTCATTAGCTTTTCCTGTCTGGACAATTTCACGTTTTTCTTTGCCAGCTCTTGTGTCAGTATAACATGTTCAGAGAGAAGACTTGTTTTTATTTTTATTGTTGAACATCAATTGATTTTGTGGTTGTGATACCAATTTTGATTTAACATAATACTTTTTTGAGATTCAAATCGAGGTGCTTAATGCAATTTGAGCTACCGATTTTGATATAATTAGTTTTTGCTGATATTTCATCATATCAGCTAACGCTGATATTAGTTCATTAAACTAAAATTGATGTTTATTAAATAAGGTTATACACTGCTGTTCAAAAGTTTGGGGTTAGTTAGGTTTTATTTTTAACGTTTTTGAAAGAAGTCTGCTATGTTCAATAAGATTACGTTTATTTGATCAAAATAAAAACTGTACAATTGTGAAAATTGTGAAATTACTTTTTAAATTACTGTTCTATTTGAATATATTTTAAAATGAAATTTACTCCTGTGATGGCAAAGCTGAATATTCAGCATCGTTATTCCAGTCTTCAGTGTCACATGATCCTTCAGAAATCATTTTAATATGCTGATTTTATGCTCAAACGTTTCTTATTATCAATATTGAAAACAATTGCGAGAAGTTTTATTTTTTTTATTCCTTGGCAGAAACAAGCTTCCATACTAAGGTGACACCAGCTCAAGTAAATTCATTTTGCATATCAAGTTTAATGCGTCAAGTTGGCATGTTTGATAAGTTTTTTGTTTTTTTGTTTTGTGTTTTTTGATCTCAGCAGCCTGTCAGATCAAGTCAAGTCACATTTATTTATAATGCTTTTTACAGATTGTTTAAAAGCAGTTTTTACAGTGATGACAGGAAAATAATGCAACAAAGTTTGTTTTGGCTGTACAGCAGCTATAGAAGAAAATAGTGGCATTGTCCAGCTTAAGTAAGTTCAGTGTTGATTCATTTCTGTTGTAAAATTTAGTTATAAATTTAGTTCATTTACCTATACAGCAGCTCTGAGAACAGTGGTGTCAATGCAGTCAATAATAATGACTGTTGAAAATTAAGTGTTGTATCCAAACATAAATGGAAAGTAAACAGATATGCTCTGTTTCTGTATGAAAGGACACACTGTACTGGATTTGCTCAGCTGGAGTTTGTTGTAAGGATGTCCTTGCATTACTTGCTTTGACCTGATGGGGGAGTTGTCTTTCCAGTTGTCCCTTATTTGTTTCAGCAAGCATATTTTATTGCGACATCTGTTCCCTAGTAATGTGTCTTAAGCAACCAACATGATAATCAGTTAAAAAGGAAGTCTCGCCATACTCTCCACAAAGTGTTTAATTTGTACACATTGTGTTTCTGATATGCTAGAGTCAAGTAACAGAAAATGAACAAATTAGGTTCTCGTTTTAAGGGGTCTCACATAAATTTTATTCTTTGAGATGATGTCCTGATTTCCTTGTAACGGTTATTAAGAATTTCTTTCAAAGAAGATGGAGATGCTGCAATTATCTCTCTGTGGAGGAATGTCTGCGCATTTTTTTCCGTTTGTCATAGAATAATATCTTTATCCAGCATAGCAACAAATGACGTGTTTAATCCAGACAGAAAGATGGTAAGCATATGTTTAGATGGTTTCCATTTAGTACCAAGAATATTCATAAACCACATGTTAGTCATCTCCATTCATTATGGCAACGCCATACATGTTATTTTGTATATGTAATTGTTTTGCATATCTATTATTGTTTTTTTTCATTATAAAATAAAGCTAAATTTCATGTTTAATAATTTACACTTAAAGTGGATGAATAATTGTGTTAAATAATCATGATCTCAGTATTAATCAAAGTAATCATGCCATAATCAAGCAGCCCTGTATTGGTCATACATATTACTGACTGAAATGCGGCTTTCAAACACTTTTTGCTTATGTGGTCTTTCTCTAATGCAGCTGCATGTGTGAATAGTCAAAGGTGCCTATGGTAAACTATTAATGTAAACAGTGAATGTAAACTGGCAGGACAAAAACATTTGTGTCAAAATATCATATCTGTTCAAACCTTACATTGTGAATACAACCTAACAGCCTGATATTAAGACTTGCTAACAGACCTGTTAATTATTTTCTTTTCATTTGTTTTTGTTCTTTATTACTGGCTGTTTACTTGAATAATTACTGTAACAAATGAATGCAATAGCATTTAATTGGGAACTGCTTAAAAGCTACATGCCTGTGTTACTTTAATTTGTTAATATTTATGTAAATATTTCACTTTATATACAGGAATGAGTTCAGTACCATATTTGTTTTTGCTGTGGTGTTACAATTTCAGTTCCATGATCTTTAAAGTAATTACTATAAACTACTGAATTTGTGACTGCCGAAACAGTAGGTATTTGTTTGCATTATAATTGCTGATGCAGATTATTTTATGGGATATACAACATGAATTCAATGAATAATCCCTTTGAGTTTAATTTAGTTGCTATAGAGAAAACTCTTTATGTTAGTGACCATGTGGTGGTGTATTCCACAATGCCATAAGTTACAAACACGATTTGAAGAGAAGATATGTAGTTTATATGAACTTTAGCATACAGTATTGGTTGCACTGCATGTATTTTAGCAGTAAGTAAAAGTTTTAATATACTTTCCTTTCTTTGCACATGGCATTGCTTTGCATTGCAGTAGTGAAGTGATGGGTACGACCTTGTGAAAATCACATCAGGCTCCAATCTAGTGTTCTTTCAGGGTCTTATATACCTGACAGGCTCAACTAAAAGTGATTGTCATGCTCAGGAATGGACAGAAGGGATCTGGCTCAGGGCCACCGCCACCATGTTTCTCATCTCTCTGTTGGCTCTCTACAGCGCTGCACACTGACCCTCAGCACGACGGCCCTCTACGCCACTTTCCTGCTTCTGACTTCTATTTCCTGCCAATTATCTGGATCACCAACATGGCTGTAGTGGAGTAATGACTGTGCCTCGTTCTCTCTGCCGTTAGTGAGCTGTCGTGGCCGATGTGTGTTGCTGTAATGGCTTCTCATGGCCATGGAGGACAGATAGGAGACATTACTAGGAGTGTCTCATTAAATGAGCATGAAATTGAAAGCTGCTTCCCATCTGACAAAGAGTTTGCACTGAGCTTTTATCTCCAATGACATGTGGTTTGGATTTCACTTGATAATACAAAAGGATAAAATGATTCCTCGGTCTCTTTTATGGAGTTTGTATGTTCAATTGATTTGATTTTCAGGAGTGTCAGAATTGCACAGAAAAGGCAAAAAAAAAAAAAAAAAAAACAAGTACTTCGAGTACTTTCCTGGGTGTTTTAATAATATTATTCCAAAAGCCAGAATAGAATTTGACAAAAATATCAAGTCACCCATTACTGATAGGGATTTTTTTTTTTCTGGCCCTGCCAGCATTTTCAGTGTTTCAGAAATGAAATGGTATGAAAATTTCATATGACTATTATAGTGACCCAAATGATCACTGTTGTCAATATCACGGTATTGTTAAATTGTGCTGAAAATGTTCAAAAAGTACTGATATACTCACTGAATACAGTTAGCTGAGGGCTGTTTCATAAAACAAGATACGAATACAAGCCAGGCTTATTTTAGTCAGACTTATTTTCAGTGAATTCTGTTTCATAAAGCAAACTTAAATTAGTTCAAACTCAGTTACTCTGGCAACTTATGCTGAGAAACTAACCTGGTCCGGGGCAGGCTAACTATCAGAGGAGCTCAGCTTAGCCTGACAGTTAGCCTAACACTGACCAATAGGAATGCAATGATACTACCACTGACTCTCTCACATGCAACTATTTGACTTTATTAACCACTAGTCAGTCCAAAAATAAAATAAAATAAAATAAAATAAATAAATAATTTTATATATTATATATACCCTCTCTGAAACTTAAATTCAGCAATTACTCTTATAGAAGGAATGTTAGGGTTCTATAGAGATATAATGTTTCAACAAGTCTGCTTGATCAATTACCAAAGAAGCATGTCAAACTTATTCAGGAAAATAAGTGATAAAATGTTGTGTAGCAAAATTGAGCACCCATTTACTAAATAGAGCTAAATAAAAAAAAAAAATTGGTGTAAGTTTAAGGCAAATGTAAGTATGATGAACCAAAACATTTAAAGAGAAGTAATTTCTTAAAAATGAAGTGTTATATAGCCTACTGAATCATTCTCAGACTGACAAAAATGGAACCACTTGGGAGAGAACTGTCAGGAAAACTTATTTCTTAGGACAAAAGAGGACAGTGGTAAAAGAGGATTACCAAATCATTGTTTTAAGTGTGAAAATATAGCAAAAGTAACAGAAGAAAAAAAAAAGTAAACAGAAATTCAAGATCAATGGACCTGTGACAAGGCCCCTAAAACAATCAGGCCTTCATTTATAAGCTTTTATTTAGTGATGAGTGATTTTTTTTTTTTTTTTTTTTTTGTTTCT
Source organism: Ctenopharyngodon idella (assembly GCF_019924925.1). NCBI lineage: Eukaryota > Metazoa > Chordata > Actinopteri > Cypriniformes > Xenocyprididae > Ctenopharyngodon > Ctenopharyngodon idella. The sequence goes on along the minus strand of NC_067232.1, from coordinate 8,618,926 downwards.
CAACAAAGAGCAGGAGAAATACGAAGCAAGTGCCTCAGCGCCAGCAGAAGCTATGAAAAGAGTGACAGAGTAAGATGCAGCCTGCAGAAGTGACATGCATGGTGGTTGTTCACACTAGAAATAGGCCTACCTACTGTAGTCAAAGCACAATAAAGTCAGCTAGCCTTTTCCAAGACCCATATTTACTAAAATATAGATTCTGGGAATCTATATATCTGTAACCTACAGGTTTTCTTTTCTTACTGGCTAAATGTTTTGTGCCCAAGATTTAATTAGATTGTTTTAAAATATATGAATACATTTTTCTCTGGTTTTGTTTGGCAGCTGTAGTACATTTTATGGTTATTAGAAGAGCAGAAGTTAAAATCACAAAATTAAAAATTAAAATAAATATGCACAGACTAAATTTTAATTGGTAAGATGAATCTAAACTTAGTAATTGGCCTACAGTATATTAGCCTTGATTTACCCCATTACAATAGTCCATTTACAGTTGCTGCCATCATAAAAATACACTTACTTGTAGGTTTAAAATTGTACATATGGCACATTTAATGTCCAACATCAAATTTTAGCAAAATGTAGATTTTTGTCAGAATTATTGCGCTCCTATTGCGTTCCGTCTGTTTGGGCGTTCACTGTGAAGTTTAGCAGCAAAATGGAAATATTTCCATGACTTTCTAACATTTACAGATGGAGAATAAACTTGTGAAATGCAAGTTATGCACTGAGGAAAACACCATGTCTCAAACGCATAAAATAGCACAAAATGTATGCTGTTTCCTATGGTGGATCGATTTGATCCATGATCGACTTCTAGGGCTGCTTAAGAAAAGCGTGCACACGCAATTATCTTGACTAGGCAAACCTGGATCAAATTAGTGGGACTGCGTGAACTTCAATTACCTTTTATGAAACTGCTTTAGCCCCAACTTATTTATTAGGTTCAATTCAGGTGTTGGAGTTTAATCCTTGCTTTTCTTAGTGTCTTTTATGAAACAGCCCTCAGCACTATGCACTTTTTGTTTGCATAAACATTGAAATAATAACATTTAACAGTGATGGCTGGATTTTAAACGAACAAAAGTTATTGGTTGGGTGACTTACAACATAACATGTTATCTTTTAACATTTAGCCAACTACATGTTGATATTATGTTTTGACAAAAAAAGTTCTATAAAATGATAAATCTCACATTTCAGCCTTTAAATATTTTTAATATTTAAGCCAGTCAAAATGATAAATTATAGGAATTTTATCTGCTCCATAAACAATTCTACATAGGCTAGCATATTATCTGAATTGTTGAGATTTTAGCACATTAGCTTATTTTCCATCTATAGGTTAAAATTTACAACAAAAAGTTGGTCCGATTTTGGCATTGGTCTGAACAAAAATGACAGACAAGCTGATAGTCACCGCAAGTTATTTTTGCAATAACTTTACCTTTACCATAAAAAAAGAGAGGAATTTAAAACCTGAAATGTTCTTCACCGTACCTACCTAGGTACCCCTAGGACTGAGACTCAAAAGCTTCCCACTATAAATTAACCCTATAAGTAGAATCTTGATCATTACATTTGGACATAAGGAACAGGAACGTGCAAAATATATATAGCATGTATATTATCCATGTAGATATTCCTTAATGTGCTATAGAGAAGTTTTTTTTTCCTCCAAGGAGCTGGGACCATCCTGAGCTGAGATATTGAGGTTTACGTAAGCATCCATATAGCCAAAATTTGTTGTGGACCATGACATAAAAATGGGTGGTTTTGAATTACCAATACATATAGGTAATCACACTCAAAAAAAGAAAAGAAAGAAAAATAAAAAATTGTCAAGCCACCTCCTTCTTGACAGTCTTGGCGCTCTTTATATTTGAGGTTTGTTTCTTACTTATTTTTCTGCACTGCTGAGCTTTTATCTTTTTTTTTTTTTTTTTTTATTATTCTAAATCCATGAATGTTGTCATTTGATATTTGATACATTTGTTTTAATGAAACCGTGTTGTGGAGTTGAATGGTGGACGATCTAGTTTTAAAGGTTGTGTGTCAGTGGTCATTGGACTGGAAAGTTTGCTGCCTACGCAGCAGTTTCGCTGCAGTCTCGATAGCTTGATCATCCTCAGACCTCCACCTCTCTTCATCATTGTCTCCGTTTTGCTTCAGTTAACAGATATCCTGCCACTTTAGCTGCAAAGTTGATTTATGATCTTGTGGTAAACATGTTTAAAAACATAATTTACTGAAAAAAAAAAACCAGATTTGTTTTGACACAATTTCAACTACTAAAGAAGACCTTTTTTCTCTTTTTTCCTTTTGTGTTCATTCAGTTTAAGTAATATTTTTATGTATCTTTTGGTAATCTAAAAGACTTTTGGGTCACTGGGTACCTTTTATTACCCTAGGAATATTATTTATTATGATGATTGGATCATTTCCTAGTTCATGCACCAGTTATTGACCTTTTTGAATTTATCTTTACTGCACCACTGTAAAAATTACTTTAACCTCTGACCCTTAATTTATTTTTAATTTAATTTTTTTTTTTTTTTTTTTCTTGTAGATGACTGCCCGATCCTTGCCTGCGATACAGTCTGATGAACGACTCCAGCCTCTTTTGAGCCACCTCAGGTAATTGACATCATAAGAAAATGTTCATCTCTTCTGGCATAAAACTATATACTTTATGGCATTGTGATTATTACAGCTGCTACATAAAGGGCAGTAACTTTATTCAAACATATCCACATGGAGCTTTTCTTTTTTGTTTATCGTTTAAAAATAATTTCATAGAAAACATTCACACAGTAATCCTTATTTGTTGCTTTGCAATTTCCTTGGCCTACTGAGGACAAATCAAACGGTTCTCTCAAGGCCATCCGGCACCCAAAGTGACTCCGACTGCTTTCCTTTATCTCTCGCTCGCTTCCATTCACTCCATTTCATTAATGGTCTGGGCACAGTCCCATTATGATGCACCAAGTGTTTTCCACGGTTGAACCTGGGCTTGCATTTTGGCTGCAGCCTAGCGGGGATACCATTGTAGATAAAAGCTGGGCCTCTCAGTCACTGGACACATCGCCTGCATAGATGACCGTGTCCCTCCACTTGCTCGCAGTGAAGGGAAACAATGGCAGCATTCCCAGCAGTCAATTCATTTGCTTTTTGATGGACTCTGAATGAGAGCATTTAATTGGATGTGTCTTTAGAGGCGACAGTTGTGCTGCGGAGGATTGGCTAGTGGACTCTTTTACTTTTTGTCAGCACTGGGCAGGCTAGATAAGAGGGTGTGAAGAGCTGAACAGTGAGGGAATGTAGAGGAATGGGAGAGCAGGGCCTGGAAATGCTTAATTATTCATACCATCAGACACAGCCTCAGTGGATGTGGCACTGTTTAGTAGGACCAGACCTAAAGGAATCCATTTCTTTGTATCAGTCCCTTTTTTGTATGAGCTTCTCATATAAATTTCAAATGTTGTGTAGTATTTGCCATCATAATTTCACCATATCTGTTACTGGATTTCAGTGGATCCAGCAGAACAGTCTGTGAAATGACAGGGTGGCATAATTGTTATTTACTTTTTTCAGTTTACATTTAAAAAGAGCATCACTGTGAGAATTAATGAGAGTAATTTAATTACTATTTTTGTCCCCAGTATTAAGATAAATACTACTGTTCAAAGGTTTAGGGCCCTATAAAATCCATTTTATTTTTTTCCAAATTAGTTTTTTCTGTTTTGATTTATCTGGATTCCATTTTTTTCTGTTTAAATTTTTTTGGACTCCATTTTAATGGTTAGATTAAATTTTAGTCATCAAAAAGCATGTCTAATTAATTGAAATCATGAAACTTATACAATTTAACAACAAAGTTTAACAAAAATTATATATATTTTTTTAGGGCCCTATGTTTTTTTTTTTTGTTGTTGTTGTTTTTAATGAAGGCATATATTTTAAAAAGTGATTGACCAAAAATCGGTTTTACTGATATTTCCCCACGATATTTAAGCATGTTTTCCGTAATCGACTATCGGCTTTGAAATATTGGATTCAATGATAAATTGAGAATTGCGTGGACGACTGCCATCTCTGAGGGAAGATGGGTCAACAACAGTGTTCAAAGGTAAAATAATTTGCCTCCCAAAACTAATAAACTTTTTTTTATCATAACAGCCATTATTGCACACATAATGTTACATCAATGCTTGAAATGTTGTTTAAACTTGGCACTTAAAAATAGAGATGAACTGAGTCACGTAATCCTTGTCATGTCCCAAAAAAGATGTTACTTTACACAAATTAAATAAAACAGTCATGAATGAGTGCATATAGGAAATAAAAACTTTGAATTGAATTCTCTCTCTGTTGTCTATGCTAAGACTAAAAATAAAGAACTCAAATCTACTGGTGGTGCGTGGTCTGTGAAGCGGATAAATGCGCGCTCAGAATGCCGCTTTAGACAGCCTGCCAGTGCCGCATTGAGTTCTCTTTTGCACTTGAGCGGACAAAAACAAATATATAATTATTTAAAAATTCCCTTTTTGCTGAATATCCTTGTAAGCACAGTCTTAAATGAGTTAAAAAGTGTTAAATGAACATAAAGAATTGTGAGAAAATAGGATGTGTCAGATCCAAGTCATGTGTGTCAGGTCTTAAAGTGACAGCAGCCTATTAAACCTGCTGCTATCTGTGTCAATGTTAATCTAAGAATAAAAGACAAGCGAAGATCACTTTCTGCTCTTGACTGAATAACTTTTGTGGCTTTATTAAGGATTAATCTATATTCAATTTATAATTTATGCAGTGAAGACTGTGCAGTGTTTGATTATTCAGTTTCTGTTTACCTGTCAGACCTACCTGAAAATCTTAAAGCACTGTTTACATGGGTCAAAAACAACGAAAACAATATTTTTTTGGTGCATTTTAGCAGGGCAGGTAAAGCTCTGAATCTACCCGACTGGGCCAGTAGAAAAAAAACCTTAGTGACATTTATTACAATGGGTTTATGTGAAGATTGTTTTAAGTTCTCTTAAATTAAAAGATTTTTATTTTTTTAAATCCTATTAAATGTTAAAATTGATAGCTTTCAATTATACTGTAATTTTGAATGGCTCTAATTAATGGCTAAAATCCATTTAATAGAGACAATCTGTATCAGTACTGATATGAGTGATAGTGGCCTTCATTCATAGTGCTTAGTGAAAAGATGCCATTAAACAAGTATTTGAAATATACAGTCTGTTGTTTCTACATTATTTTGGAGGTTCAATTTGAAAGTGTTACAAAATAAAAATATTAAACTTTAATGTTATTTGTGAATAATCACAATTAATTACAGATAAATGTGTGATAAATTAGTTATTTGTTTAATCGACATTGACAGCACTATAATAAACATCTAAATAATTACAGCTATGTGGAAATCAATTATCTCCGCTAGAGAAGTTCTGTGTTAATGCTTAGATAAAAACAGCACTCTGTCAGCAGGTATTTCGTAATATAGACTGAAAAAACCATTATTAATAATTAATAAATGAAGTCTCTTCACTCTTTAGCCTAGTAAACACACAAACCATGTACGCTTGTGTTTTTTTTTTAATCGGGGTTTAGAATATTTTATTTGTTTTTTTGTTTTCAAAATTGTGAGAATTATTTTTACATGCTTTATTTTTTACCTGTTTGTTTACCTGATCAAAGCTTTTATTTAAAGAAGTCACTTTAGTGACCGTGCACTTTTTATTTTTTGCACTCTTTCAGACTCTTATTTATTTATGTAGAAGTGTTTTTTTTGTATGCAAGGATGGAGTGAAATTACAGAAATTACAGTATTGAAAATTTTTTTTTTTTTTTTTTTTTTTCTCTCTCTCTCTTAGCCAACAGTATTCGAAATAAATATTTGTATTTCGTTAATACTACATTTGGTCCTAAATAGAGGATCTTAAATGTGTTGGGAATGCAAAAGTCTAGTACTTTTTCTTCTGTATAATGAAAGTGAGATGAGGACACAATCATCTTTGAGGGAAACTTGCATCAAATTATATAAAATTTGCTTCAGTGGTCCAAAATTTTGACTTACCAAAATCTACTACAGTGTGTTCACATTGTTTTGTGTATAAAAATTATATATGTGTTCCTTCAACAAAGTTGCCTCCAACTTAGATTCATAGATTTTCTAGCATTGTTAAGCAAGCGCCAGGTCTGTGTCTTGCAGAATCTGTATTGTTTCAAGGTACGCCTTTCGCTTTGCAGTGTTTTATGTTCCTTCACCAAAACAGGAATCCATTTGAATATGTTTGTTAGTCAGTTTTCTACTCTGACCTTGACCTACTGTGATTGGCTCTCATCATTTGTTCCCTTATTCTTTGTTGTAGCCATGCCTATGTGGGTCAGGACTATAGCATTCAGAAGAACATCGGGAAAATTTCTCTGGAGCAGATTGATGCAGTAAGTACCTAAGTTACTGATAGAGTTGTATTTACTTATATATATATATATATATATGCGCGCTACATAAGATTTATTGAGTCTCAGTAGCCTGTACCACTGCTTGCTTTATATTTGAGACTTGTGATCATGTTGAAGTTTTCCTTTTCCTGAATTCTCAAGTTTCTAGGACATTGAGCATGTCCTACTTTGGTGGTTGGAGTGCATGTGCACAGATGTTTCTAGGGAAGAGAGCTGTCTGTGGAACGATCTGCTCTGTGTGTGTTTCTGTATTGTGTATGTCATCTCAGGGCCAGTTGCCGTTCCAATTAAGTGGCTCATCAGCACATGCAAATTTTGTCCTTCATTTTTTGCTTTTATTTTAACATTATCGGATGCATTGAAATCTCTTGTAATTAAAGCCTTTGCGTTAAAACAGAGGCTTTTTTAATCTATGCCTCTGTTTTGAATCCTCATATCAGTATTTTACCACATCCTAACCAGGTGTGATAAAGCCATTCCATTTAAATGTGAGTTTTTGTCCTAATCATTTGTGACACATAATTGTACATTGACAATTTTTCTTGATTGACTGCGATTGTGTCACAGTTGTTTCGTGTTCACAGTGGACCTGTGATCTCTGTTTTTGTTGTCTATTAGGTGATTGATAGCTGCACATCAAAATTGATTAATTTATAAAATGAACCATTTTTCTTTTCTTCGCTTCCACCAGCTCTCGGGCAAGTCCTTTCCTCTGTGTATGAGGCATCTCCACAAGGCACTGAGAGAGAACCACCACCTGCGGCACGGTGGCCGCATGCAGTACGGCCTTTTCCTCAAGGGCATTGGTCTTACTCTGGAACAGGCCCTGCAGTTCTGGAGGTCAGAGTTTGTCAAAGGGAAAGTCGATGCAGACAAGGTAACTCTTCAACTTGAGCTCATACTTCTTCACATTGTCCTGGTTTTCCACAGGCTTACTTTAGTTCAGTATTTTTGTGTTTGTAGCAGTTTTGATTCTGCTGATGTCATTCTCTTCTTCATCCTTCAATAACTCTTGAGAGGGTCACCCAAATGAACGAGAGAAGATATTAGAAGGCCAAGTTATTCAGCTCTCTTTCTGATGCTGGAGATAATTTGCCACCCTTCCATCATGTCTTTAATTACAATTCTAGAGGAACACGCAAGATCTTATTTTTTTGCGCATGGTACATTAAACAAGAAAATTACACTCCCAATCTTAAACCGATGTTTCCCTCCTCCCTGTGCTCTGCAAATGAATGTTTATTCCCAACTGATGCTCATTCAAGGAGAAACAAATGAATTTCACGTCCTTACCTGAGAATGGCTGCCCTGTTGGGCAAGCTTTTGATGCAATCATCAGTCTCACGAGAGCTCAATACTAGCTCAGAATCACTTATTACACACTGAATTTCTCTCTGGCTTCTCCTGCTGTTCTAGAACTTCCAGTTTTCTTATTTCTATTGGGATCATAGTCACTTAGTTATTGTGGTTTTTTTTTTTTCAGGAATGCACCAATATGACATTTTTGGGCTGATAACCAATAATCAGACATAAAAGTAATCCATATGATTTAGGCTGCTTCAGAAGCTCAATCATGCGTGTTTGATATGCAAGAAAAAAAGTGGGGTTTGTTCTTGCGTGATGCACGCGCATTTGAGCTTCTGTTGACCGTATTTAGTATGTGCTATATTTGTAATTTGATCAATGTTTATATGTGAATGAACGTCTAAATTTAATTCTGTCATATAAAGCAGCCGATCGCGTCTCATTAGAACATTGGATTAAACTTGCTCATTCCGCATAACACTTAAGGTGAAGTTTTTCAAGCCTTATGGTAGACAGTCAAGGGGCTTTATGCAACACTTATATTTTAAGAGATTACTTAAGTCAAAAATAGACATTCTAAGGGGAATAAACAATAGAAATTCTAAGGGTTTATGATGTTTCACCTAAAGAAACTCTTAAGGGTTATTTTTATTCCCCCCCCCCCAAAAGCGTAACAGGATTTATTAGACAGTATTCGTGTCAGCAGCTCAGATATAGCGTACGCAATTGATCTACTTTTGTGCACATGTATGACTGTCCAAGAAATTTAAAATGACGGAGCGTTGCTAAGCACTCCCTGAATCTCTGCCTGTTTGGATGCTTTGGAAAAATGTAAAGTATTTATGACTGTTACAAGGCAGCATTTTGTTATGAATGTAGTTCAGTTATGCAGATTATACTATACATCATCTATACTTCAATATTAGCAGTTAATATTCAGTACATTTTTGGCAAGATGATCCAATTGTACCACCACAATGAGTGCAAACAAATACCCTGAAATGGTTTTTGCCATGTTCTGATGAATGCATTATTCATGGGTAGATACACAGTGGGTGAAATACAGCCCAGCCTGTGTGTTGAACAATACAGTGCTTGCGACAACCTGATAGTTTTTGATTCGTCTGCAATTTAGGTGAATATCAGCTTCTGAAGGAATCTAAAACTATTAAGCCGCACAATGGATCTGTCCATTTCTGCATTCATTTGGTCACAGATGAATGGTGGTCAATATTCTGTGACATAATTGTACAGCAAAACGAGAGAATAAATTGGGTAATTTTCAACAGAATGGTGCTTTTTGCATTTTGGAGGAAATAAGATGTCAGTTTACTTCGAAAAAGCAATGAAAGAAGATCAAGAGGAACAGACAAGATGGGAAATGTATTACCAAGAACCTCTGCCAAGCAAAGACCACAAATAACCGCAAAGAATATAACCACATATAGCTGGACCTTTCGGAATTTAGAGTGAAATTGTTAAATGGTAATATTTGGTCAACAAGTCATGTTGACTTTTGACATTTATTGAAAATTGTGAATCTTTTTTCAAGTGTTCATACCACTGTCAAAGGAAAGCTTTAGAAAATAACTAAGTTTCTTCAAATGTTAACTCTATTGGCAAGATGTAATTGAGTGCAACAGTTTCCATCTTTCCCACTTTTTCAGCAGACTTGGTTCTGGAAATATTTTCCTATTCATGTTATGAAATGAGGAGGCAAAGTCCATACTGGTTCACAGATCATATTTTCAAGTTATTTCAAGTTGTGATGTGTGTTGTTCAAAGTGAAGTGACAAAAAGCGGTGATATCTAAGTGGGTTAATTACTTTTTAATTAGCCTTCCCATTAACACCATTATTTGTTCAATTAGACTCATTTGTGGATGTGGAACACAAGAGCCCAATCCGAGTCCAATGGAGGCATTGACTTTTCCCCATTCATTCTCAGTTACCCCCACCAAACCCACGCATGGGGTCTGTTAAAACTCAGGAAAGGCAAGAGAGATGCTGCCTCCCGCTGTAACTTTAACCACTTTGTGTCACTGTTGGACAGTTTCACTTTAGAAAAACAAAGGATTTATACCATTTTCAATGTCATATTTCACAATATTTGTTATATTTTTGTACTGTGGATTATATTCTCATACAATTTTTTTTTTTGAGGAGGCACTGCCTCCCTTGCCTCCTTGGAAGAAACATCACTGGTTAAAACTTTATAAGCCATGAACCAAACCAGCCAACTACAAGGTGAATCACAACATTACAAACTTTGATTTGAAACAAAGAATATTTGAAAATAAAACACAAAAGAAAAGTACAAGACTGTGTACTTAACAGTTTTAATAAAAGAAAACTACAATCCCAAGCAGCAAAATGACATGCAAATGACTTGATCAAATTAAAAACGTTGGAGAAATATGAAACTATTAATTTAAGATGTTGATTTTTAGATTTAGAAACTAGATATTTTACATACACAAGGAATTCCGCTGTTAAACAATTATTTTTTTTTTTAATAAAAAGTAGAAATAATGTAGACTGATGGCTTCAACAAAAGAATATGACATTGATTAACAACCTCAGGGCTCACAGTAGGTTTATCTTTGGTATTGTTAAAAATCAATTCCCCTATGGAGAATATGAATGGGATTTTTACTTCCAGAACCTGACTGCTGCACATACCCACTGTATTGCATACATACTGTCTAAATTCATTAGATTTTTTAAATTCATTTTTACTGACCTCTACACACCCTTTTTGGGTCCCATTTCAGTATGTAGATGAAGTCAGTGGACACATGCCACCCTACATGTAAAGACCAGTGCCCCCATGCAAAGCAATTACATTTTCTTCTGATATAATGCCCTGGAGCTGTGTATTCAAGCGCTATCCCAGTTCTTGCTGCTTCGCTTCCACACTTGCCTCCACAGCAGTAGCTTAAAATAGGACTCGCAGGACAAGAATGGTTAGCAGTCGTCGGCCTTCAGAAATCAAAATCCAGGCCAATTTTGTTATATTAGAAGTGCTGTGGCACAAGACCATCTGAAATGTCTGTGCTCAGTCAAGCGGGAAAATCTAATATTCATATCCTGTGTGCCTTGTTCTTTGTTTTTGTCCTTGCTCTTAACATGTTCCCTGAAGCAAAATTCAAGTACAGATATAGTGAGCATAGAAATGAATGAGTAAATTTGGATGGGCATGCCAAAGTAGTTTAACCCTGCGATGGACTGTCCATCCATTTAGGATGTTTCCCTGCCTGCAGCCTGAGTTGCTGTGATAGGATCCAGCATCCCTGTGTCCCTACATAGAAAAAGAACTTCTATTCAGCAAGGATGCATTAAAAAGACATTTGCATTTCTTTCATTTTTTCTTTTAAAATAAATTAAATAAATGTTACAAATGTTATTTTGAACTTTCCAAGAATCATGAGAAAGCACTGTTTCCACAAAAAAATATTAAAAGATTAGTTCACCCCAAAATGAAATTTCTGTCATGAATTACTCACCCTCATGTCGTTCCAAACCCATAAAGGTGATGATACACGTGGCAACTTTTTGAGCAATGTTGCTGGGCAGTGTTGCTGTCAACGGGCAACCTGATGAGACACAGGGCAACTAATCAGGGCAACGGACAGTTGGCAGCAACTAATCAGAGCGAAGAAAATCTATTGCCAACCCAATAAATACTTTATTATAAACACTTGTTAGGCACTTTATTTCAACTTTTCAAATATTTTCTTCATTTTTATTAAAAATAAATGCCTTTCCGATCTGATTTGTGATAGGAAAAGGGAGAAGAGCGAGTTCAGCAAAAGGCGAATTCGAACCCGCGTCGATCGCATCAAAAGCTACATTCATGTGCCATACGCTACTACAGACGATAAACAGACCCCGTCTTTTTAGTATTTAACTGAAAACATTCAATGGCTTAATTACAGCTTACACACATTACATTGGACAGTTGTTGGTATTTTAAGCAATATATGAGGTAAATTCCCTGTTTTTGGTTGACGCATGACAACTTACTAGCGTAAAAAGATAAGTTCACACTCCTTTTCTCCGCTTCACTGCTGCTGAGAGGCCGCCACTTTGTTTGAATTTTTTCTGAAATCTCCGAACCGGTCACGTGATCGGCTGCTAACATTCTGATTGGAGGATCTCAAAAAATTGCCCACGACCAATCTAACGTATCCAGATATAAATTTGTTGCTCATTCTCAGTGGGAAAGTGCCCAGTATTTCTCAAAAAGTTGCCACGTGTATCATCACCTTAAGACCTTCGTTCATCTTTGGAACACAAATTAAGATAATTTTGATGAAATCCGAGAGGTTTTTTCTATCCCCCATAGAAAGCAACATAATTGCAAGGTCCAGAAAAGTAGTAAAGACATCGTCAAAATGTAGCTGGGTCGCCCACATGTAGCATGTGGGTGCTCCGTCATTTTCTGTCATTTGGCCAAAATGTCATGTTATAAAAAGATGAAGTGCTACACGTAGGCAATTTTGGGACAGTATTAGCTATGATGATTCAACGGCAAGACTAAGACACTCTTTTCTGCTCCTCAAATACATAAAAGATTAGCCTTTATTTACAGCATGAGGCACTTCATATGCGAATCAAGAAGCAGGTGGAGTTATGAGATTTTTTTTTTTACCAACAGTTTGAGGATCCAGTCAAGTTACAAGGTTTAGTCATAAGCCGTTTTAATACTTTTAATTGGTTAAATATTTGCAAAATCCACAGACAGGCGTAAAGGGTGACCAATAGTAATGATTTACAAAAAAAAAAAAAAAAAAAAAAAAAAAGATGAAATATGGAGATATGAGGTTTCTGCCCAACAGTGATGATATTTTAGATGTTATTAATTCATAAAATAATTGTCTTACAGAGTTTTAGCATTAGAATGAAATAATAATAATCATAAAATATTTCCCCTCATTGTAACTGGGCCCCCGTTGGCATAAATCCAGCCCTATGCACAACCGTTTTTGACATTGATATTAATAAAAATGTGTCTTGAGCATCAAATCAGCATATTAGAATGATTTCTGAAGTGTGACACTGAAGATTGGAGTAATGATGTAAAGCTTTGCCATCACAGGAATAAATAGTTTTTATTTTAATATATTTTATAATATATATATTTTTTTCATGATAATTTTTCACATAAATACTGTTTTTGATCAAATAAAATTATAATTTGTTTTAAAATGGAATACACTATATTGATACCATACTGGTTATTAGTTTAATTAATTTTTTTTTTTTTTTCATTTTTTGTTAATATTGGATATTGTGCTAGCTCGTTTCTTTTATTTCTACATTTAAATGACTTTTGCTGTCATTTAATGCTCACTTAAGTGTATAATAACACTGTTAAATGTAATCTTTAGCAAATTCCAAAATATCAATTTTTGTACTATTCATTATTTTGTGATGCCTAAATTCACTCATAGCATTTTAAATGTTTTTAGTGCTTTATTTTTTTTTTTTTATCTATTTAGACAAATTGGTGTCGATTTTTTTTTTTATTATTATTACTGTAATGGTGCAAATTGTTAAAAATCTTTTTGGAAACAGTCTTTGTGTAAGAAAGAACCCCTCACAGTGTGCTGCCTTTGCTCAAAGTTGAAGCAGCTCTCTTAAGCATTTGCCATGCTGCACTGCCAGCACCAAACATGCTTGAGTTCAAAGAGGTGCTTTTACTTTTACAACTGCTAAGCCACTTTCACAGACTCAAAAGCAGTCAGAGGGTGTCCATTTACAAATATTCCTTCTCTTAGCCGCCAACCATTCCTCTGGAAGAAGTCAGGAGGTGAAAAAATAAATAAATAAAAGAACACATCCAGACAAACACATTCTCTGGTGGTCACGCACCGCCACTCGCAAAAGTGCCCCATTTCCAGGGTGGCTGCGTCCCCCTCAGTCTGCCCTCTCAGGTGGAACTCAGTCCACCCACTCACAACAAACACAGCCTTCCTTACGAACCAGCGGATGGTGGAGTCGGTGGGATGCAGGTCGCAGCTCTGTGAGTGATGTATTCGAGGTGTCAAGGATATCAGACGGCACAAAGCCCCCATTAGCATTCCACTTTCACTAGCAAATAAACAAATGTGGCAACATCTCAGTCTGGACTACTTGTTTTGATTTGGTAGTGGGTGTGGGTGGTCGCAGATAACATCCTGAAGACTTATCTATGCGTTTCTTTATGAAGGAGTTGTTCAATGTTGTTTTGCCCTTCACAGCTTTGGCATGCGTGAAGGGATGCTGCCATTTAGCACCTAATGTTTAGATATGCTTTTTGTTAACGGTTGCTGGGCACTGTATATCCAGTTTATGTACCCTGATGAGTTAAAAAAAGCCCTTTTTTTTTTTGCCCTTTTGGTCCAGGGTTAATAATATGCAGTATGTTGCTTTGCTCTTCAGTTGACAGTAAAGCAGTAGTAATCATAATAAATAAAGATGAGGATAATTTATTATAGTACAAGCAACTGCGTATTCACCTGACAGCATTCTGAATGCAGCACCAAATGGTTTACATGCAAAATATTGTCACGAGTCATTGATTTTTGGATGAATAAATTACTGTTTACCCCGTGGCTGATCCGTCTGATTGCTGCATGGAACCCTGATGGCACCTGCTGCATATCTGTGGCATGGACTTTGTTTGGTGTCTCATTCATGCAGAGGGCCAGGGCTGGCTGAGGGCAGGCAGCTATGGCCTTCCATGCTCCTCTCTGGCTAAATGGTTGCTGTTAACACTCATTTTGATTGAGTGAGCACAATGTGAGGTGCACCAGGGTGACGCTCATTAGACTTGCTCACACATATCCACTCTCCACTGCCAAGGGACATTTCTTGAACACAAGATATTCTACTGTTCAGCCATTTGGAAGAGTCTGGACATATTTATGTGGCTTTACTGGCTTACAATGTGTGTGTATATAAACTATTTGTCATATTTAAGGTCTCTTCATGCCAACACAGATGTTCAGCATGAAAATTTCCTATCAATGCATAAAACAACAAATGACCTGAATGCAGTTCAGTCTAATGGCATGCGTTGCTTATAGAAGAGCAGAAATATCCTGATACACAAAGCGCTGCACAACTTTGTTTCACCTGCTTGTCACGGAGAAGGGAAATCAACACAGCTCTGCAGATTTTTGTATTTGCTGTCGTTTATCAATCAACACAAAATACAAGAGTACAGAGAATAGAGAGCCGGATTCTGGATTTTTTTTCTGTTATTCACTGTCACTTTGAAAAATACTCATAGTTTTATTGTGAACCTTATTGGTTGGCCAGTTTTCTTCACAATGCGATTGTAAAATAGATTAAAACCCCTCCCTCTCATTGATTGTCGGTCAGAATCGTTGCATTAAAGGGTTAGTTCACCCAAAAAAAAAAATTGACATTAATTACTCACCCTCATGTCGTTCCATGCCTGTAAGACCTTCGTTCATCTTCAGAACACAAATTAAGATATTTTTGATGAAATCCGATGGCTCAGTGAGGCCTTCATTGACAGGAAGTTAATTTACACTTTCAAACGTCCAGAAAGCTACTAAAGACATATTTAAAACAGTTCATGTGACTACAGTGGTTCAACCTTAATGTTATGAAGTGACGAGAATAGTTTTTGTGCGCCAAAAAAAACAACAAAATGACTTTATCTTGAAGTCACATGACTTTGGCAGTTTGAGATCATTTGATACACGCTCGAACCACTGATTCGAAACAAAAGGTTTGTAAAGCTTCAAAGCTTCATGAAACGGTGTTTTGAAATCGCCCTTCACTAGATATTGTTGAATAAAGTCGTTTTGTTTTTTTTGGCGCACAAAGTATTCTCGTCACTTCATAACATTAAGGTTGAACCATTGTAGTCACATGAACTGTTTTAAAAGTTTTTAGTACCTTTCTGGGCGTTTGAAAGTGTAAATTAACTTGCTGTCAATGCAGGCCTCTCTGAGCCATCTGATTTTATCAAAAATATCTTAATTTGTGTTCTGAAGATGAAGGTCTTATGGTTGTGGAACGACATGAGGGTGAGTAATTAATGACAGAATTTTCATTTTTGGGTGAACTAACCTATTAACAGCTGTTCATTCGAATTAAAATGTTTTCCCAATAAACATTTTTCTTGGTGTGAACAGGCCTTTACATTTGTTTGCCTTTGCAAAACGTCTCTCTGATGCTAAAATTGTTGTGAATGGTTATCAGGGTGTTGCTATGCAGTTTTTGGGGTGGTATTGGTGTTTTTGGTGTGTTTCTATGTGGTTTCTAATGTATTCTTGGTGGTTGCTCAGTAGCCCAAGTTCCTGTGATTATTCCGGTCTCTAGATATATGTTTGGGTCCAGTTTTTAATGTGATTTCATATTGGGTGGGGCTATCCCGTGTGATGCCACAGAAATAGTCTAAACTTGACAAAATGTCCTGCGTGGCTGGTTAGGACAGAAACTTAGATTTACATGCAGAAATCTCCATACCTTTACTGCATTGAACTTGGTTAGGATACACTGTGATTATTATAAGGATGTTGTTTTTGTTTTAATGATCCCCTGTTAAGTATGATTAAAGAACTGTCCCTCATTATATGGATTTATTTATTTAATTTTTAAGTAACCTAATTGAAATATTTATTCCCTCACTAATTAGCAAGTTTCAAGTAGGTTTGTATTTTATTCAACAAACTTCAAAAAGGAAGGACAAAAGTGAGGAACTTCCTAAGATTTAAAACAAGCTTTTGTTTTTTTCCGGAGATCTTCTGTCTTCTGATTATAGACTTTAATCAATAACAAAAAGCTTTTGCTGTGAATAATCCAGCCATGAGTTGCTTAAAGGATGCGTAACATTTAAAATAATTACATAGCAGGTCATCTCGATTCTCTCTGAAGTACGTCGTAGTAATTTTTAGTCTTTACACAGCGCTGAATCATTTAACATTCACATGGGGTGAATAATCTTCTTTAAAAGAACATTAGCATTCAAAATATTCCACGAAAAGACAAAGGTAATTACAATACGTTTGAGCATTTTGCCAGTAACCTTTTAATGCACATGAATCACTTTTGGCTTATTCACCCATGCTGAGGGGCGCTTGAAGGATGGATGCTGGGAGTGAGGCATCTCGCACCTCCCTATTTCTCTTTAATTAAACCATGATGCCTTTTTTTTTTTTTTTATTATTATTCTCCACCAGTGGCCTCAGTACCAGAAAGTCCAGCTTGTAGTTTTGTTACACATGGAAACAATATCAAAGCCGCAGATTGGCTTTGACACTTGTGGGTAATTTCTATCCTGCAAAAATTTGATCATATCCTTTTCGAGTTCAACCTGTTTATTGTAATGAGAAAACACAAGAAATCCTGTGGCCAGAAGTATCACGTACTCTCAGACTGTGGTTTGCATCGAGGTGTTCTGTTAAGGAATAATGAGAATCTTTCTCAAACCTGTCTCTGTGCCTCTTTATGTTCTCACATTCTTTTCCTCACCTCCGTCTCTTAATGTTTCCCTCAGGGAGACTGAGGAGCGTAATTTATGGAAAAAATTTGATTCCCCTTCCTAGTGTCAAAAAGGCAACCGCTCTACAAGGAACTGTGATGGTGACAAAAGTGGCTGTGTTGTTTACCGGTCTGGCTGTCTGAACCCCCCCACCCCCCAGCAGCTGCCTGTTTAATTAGAGTGCTGGGCCCCCAAGGGACCCGCAACTCCTCCTGCACACTGTATGGAGAAAACCAGACCCCCTCAATCACTCAGGCCCCTAACTGTTCACGCTGTTTACTCAGCCAACTCTGCACATGCAACAATAACTTAACAGCGCTAATTGACACAGAAAAAGCCAGTAACAGAGGAACATGCAGGACAGGAACTGTGAAGAGACATCACTATGCATGCATTCAAAGAGTAAAGGACAGTTATTGGTTAGGATGTTACTCCGTGCAAGAGATCGCAGGCCTTGACACTGAGTGCGTTTACATGCACGTTCTTAAGCCGATTATGCTTAATAAGCTGACAACGAACGTGGTCATGTAAAGGCGGTAACCCGTTTTCTTTTATTGGAGTAAGGTCATAAATGGTTTAAGCATAAACCGGTCAGAACAGGTAGTTTTTTGCCTCTTACCCTAATTTCGCATGGCATGTAAACGCATTAACCTGCTTTCTGTCGGCTTATTGAAGTGCGCATGTGTGAAATGTGACAGAAACGCATCCTTAGTGCAGATTTAAATGCATCCAGACAGAGCGAGCGTTTTGCAGGAAAGGAAGAAGGAAATATCACAAATACAGACTTTTTAAAGACCCCAAAAATTGTAAAAATGTGTTCTCAATTCTCATCTCTCGTGCAGCAGAAGTAGAAGTGGTTCGCTGCATCTGTAACTGCATGAGAGAATAATATGAGCTGCAAGTTTCTCGCTGACATGTTGCAAGCTTTATTTAACATCACAACTGACATAACATATGGAATACTTGGAGTCAGATACGCAAATTATTATTTTTTTGATGTCACTACAGGGAAATAACCCGATTTATTAATAAAGTCATGTAAACGCGGTTTACTTGCATTGTCAGTTTACTGGTTTGTATGTAAACGGGGAAAACAGTTTTTTTTAAATAAGCTGATATTTGATAAAGCCAAGAACCATGTGGCCCTCCTGGAGCACGATTGGACACCCATTTTAGTTGCATTAAAAACAAAATGGTTGTTCAAAATGGAAATAAATTATATACAGAAAGTGAGCAAAGAACAGTTCCCGTCACTGAAGCATTTATAACTTTAGTCTAGCGCTAATTATGCACTCTTGCAAAAACTACCATTATAATCATTGAAGCTGTCCACCCTGCAGAATGAATCTCTTGCTTGAATTGGATCTGGGCTTTGTTGTTTATAATGAGAAAATTCGTAACAGTGCAGAATTCAGTCAGTGCATGCACTGAACAAAACCCTGGCTTTTTCAGCAATCTAAACGCCTCTGATTGGTTATAATGCTCAGTGCTGCAAAAAATTTTTTTAAAAGAAATCTATCTGCAATCTAACTAATCTGCAACATGAGCCAATCTATCAATCTAGCCAATCATTCATTTTCACATTCACTTTAATCATGACAGCCGTAATAGATTTAAAAAAGACAAACAACAATTGTATGGGACAGCAAAAAATTTGCAGTTGTGCACTTTAATTGTGAAGTGTATGTTAAGTACAGCAATAGTATATCTATGGCACTTTAGCTATGGTTGTCATTGAGATTCAGAGCTAGTCCCAACCTCTCTTTTCATCTGGGTTTGTGCCTAATGCCTCTGCCGAGACATCCATCTTTTGAACTCACATTTTGTCTTCCTGTTCCTTTTACAGAGCAATCTTAAGAAATTGTAGTGGTTTTCACTCTTTTCCACACTCCATTCCTTAAGAATATAAAGCATTGCCTTTTGTCAGAGATATGAAATTCTGATTGTATCACCCTGAGCAGTTATTTTGGACTTCAATAGGTTTATGTACATTTTTCACTGTTGTCATCAATGTGATACATTTTACATTTTCACAGATTATCTCATATTAGCAAGTCAGTATCTTTTATCATTCTTGCCACACTTTGGCATCAATGGCATCAATTTAACATGGACTTTTTCTACAGTCACAAAGAACCACCTTGCCTTTGGTCATACTAAAATCCTGCGTCTGTCTGGGGCACATACATCTGTGTGCTTGTGACAAAAAGAAAGAGATTTCCTGTGATGTTATCTGTAGTCCCACAGGACACAATATGAATTCAGTGAGCTGTGTTTTAGCAGCTTTGCCAGACTGTCTTTTTTTTTTAATATATATATAATCACCTACTCGACACTCTTCTGGGCTCTTCAATACAGTGTGAGTGGACTGTCGCAGCTTAAATTGAGTTTTACTAGCCTTTTGTCGCAAAGTGCTTAAACTCCTTTTGTTTGGCCAGTTCATTTTTTAGGTGCTGATCGACTGTAGAAAAATAGCAGCAATAACTCAGTGCCTTTATGACCATATCCAGGATTGTGTAGAGGTGTGGGAAAACTGAAAAATAGTGTTAGACCGCAAACATACTTCTATGTTTTTTGTTTGTTTGTTTGTTTGTTTGTTTTTACTTGACTTTCAATGTGAGAGGTACAATTAAATATTTACCTGAACCTTTTGTATTTATAGTATATTTAATTAATATTTTCTTGTTTTCACAGAGGAATCAAATAATAATTAGCAAGAAAATGCAGGACAGAAGCATTTCAAATTCCTTTTCCTGTTGCATTCAGGGAGCAGCATTATGAAGCACTGGAGCTTTCAAGTATAAAAATGTAGCAGTCAATTTCCAGAAAACATCTGGAATGAGACGAGGCTGAAACCATTGAGGAACAGGTCACTGCAGGAGCCTGTTTTATAATCTGCAGCAAATGATGACTGATTAACTCCTTGTTTATTTTGGTACAGATTTGTCTCCAGGTTTACTTTGGAACGGATATGAAATGGCTCAGATGTGCATTTGCATACATTAAAAGAGAGGCGGTTGACATAAATACAGTAATTAGTTGCATTCTAATGAGCTGATGGTGCAGCCGACAGCAGTGACTCTAAGTAGGAGTCATCACCAGAGTTCTGTGAGGCGGGGAAACCTATATGATGATTGTTTTGTGTTCCGGTGTGTGAACATTTAAAGTCAGCGTGAAATCAAAACTAACCCCATTTACTTTCTTAATGCATAGTTCATTACAACTTTTCCGCTAACATCACTTAGGACAGTGGTTCTCAATCCTGGTCCCCACACTCTGCATATTTTGTATGTCTCTATTATTATTAACACACCTGATCACGATTTACGTATGTCTTTCATAAGCAGAGCACTTGGTTCTGATGTTTCGGATTTGGACATGCATCATTGAAAAAATAAAGTGCGGGACGTGCTTGATGTTAAACAGAGTTAAGCGCAATAAGCCATGGAAAAGATCTCAATGCTTTACCCGAGCTGACTGCAACACACCCGAAGCACACGCATCTCTCAAACAACATGCGATCCCGAATTCAGTTCTCTTTAGCACCGTATTGCACTTGAATGGTCAGATACACACAGAATTATTTCAAAATATCTGTCTTTGACAAGTATTCATGTAAACATAGTCGGTCATGTCTTAAATGTAAACAGATGGGGGTGGGGATCTAATATAATGTTAATGATGTGTAACATTATATTAGACCCGTGCATTAGGTCTTAATATAATAACTGCTGCTGTCTGTGTTATTAATGTTAATCAAACAACAAAAGAAAAGAGGGAATCACTCACTGGTCTTGACTTAATAACTTTATCTTTTCTAATAATCAATTTTTTTTTTATAATTAATACACCAAAGACTATGCAGTGACTATTTTTACATTTGATTATTCAATTTCTGTATGATTTCTTACTTGAAACTTCAGTTAAATAGATGTAAAATGAAAAGCACTTAATTTAATTAGTTTCTTATATTGTATTTGTTCTACTGTTTGATATTTGCATCTTTGTTCTTATGGAACAACAAAGATAAAGTAACAAAAAGATCTATATTGATTATTAATATAATAATTATTAATAAAAGAGTTGGAGGAAAAGATGCATCGTGAGGCATTGAGAATCGCTTTATAATCTAATCGTTGCCCTCTGAATTGTGATCGTAATCAGATTGTGAAGTGAATGAAGATTCACACCTTTAGTTACCAAGTATTTTTTCATTGGTTGTCATGGGTACATTGTTTTATTGATTATCGCGCAACTGCTCCTTGTTTTGTTCATTAATTCTGTGTATTTATTGCCCTCAGTTTGAGAACCAGGCATGAGAACAGGATTGCTGTATGTGCACTCTTAGACAAAAAGAAACTGGCAAAAATATACCTTTAGGGGTACTAATACGCACAATTTAATGGTAGATAAGGTGCAAAGTTTTCTCTTTAAGGGTACTGCCCCAGTGACAAGCTGTTTTACGGTACAATTTAGGTACAATTTTAAAAAATAAATAAATAAATAAATAAATAAATTCTGACAGTGTAACAGCCACTTTTCACCATCTAAATCCATTCCAACAGATAAAAGTTTCACTCAAAAATACGTCACATTATATAAGTAAAACAGGTTTGTTTTTTTGTTTTTAAATAAAAAAAGATATGAATAGGTAATTTACTATTAGACTTTAAGTGTGGTGAGTATTTTTGTTCTGTAAAGGCAGATTAGATTTAGAGCTCACATTCAGAGCAGATCAAGCATGGCTCAAACTGTAGTGAGATTGAAAGGTAAACCTGGATGGGATCTCAGTCAACCAAGACAAAATTCACAGGTTAAAAACAAATTTCATTTGGACAAAATAGATCACAAGAAGATTTGTGGGATACGGATATGATATCAAAACTGGAGGGGCTGCCTCAGTCTAAAGACCCATCATGTCATTAATTTGTGATAGGGTAAGTTGATTTTATGGCCTGTTTAATTGCAGCCTTGTAGATAGTCACCTTGTCAAGTTCACAGGTTTTATTACCATGGTAATGGCATCTGAGTGCTGTGGATAATTATTACTTATTCTCTCTCTTTGTCTCCCCCTTTGCTCTCTCTCTCTCTCTCTCTCTCTCTCTCTCTCTCTCTCTCTCTCTCTCTCTCTCTCTCTCTCTCTCTCTCTCTCTCTCTCTCTCTCTCTCTCTCTCTCTCTCTCTCTCTCTCTAAGCTGAGACATAACCAGCTCGGGAGTCTAGTTTACCCTTTTGGATAGTTACCAGAGTGTACATGATTGGTGTATTGAGTTCAGATTCCCTGAGATTGAATGCACTGACCCTCATCAAATGCAAACAGTGTAATGGTTTCCTAAGCATACGCCATATTTCTCAAGGTGGACAGTGATGTACACAGCAGCTTTCGCACAGAAAGCGCTGTGCAAAGCACAAATAAGACCCGGTAATGCTCAAAGGAGATTTCATGTCACTTTTAATTTGTATGATAATAGCCACACTTCCTTGTCCTACCCATGCTCTGTGCAAACAAAAATATTTCCACATTGAAAATCTGTGGTTCAAAATCTGATTTAAACCTGGAAATAAAGTTTAAGGGTTATGCACTATTATTAGGTCACTAATCAAATAAGCAAATTTGTGACATTGATCATGTGATGATCATGCTTGATTTTCTTCCATTGACATTCGAGATGCTCTTTAGATCATGGAGAACATTTTCATCAGGTTTGACACTTGTGGAGATGCACCTTGAGTGCTGCTGTCAAAAGAGGAACAAAACATGTATGTGTATATATGTATATATGTGTGTGTGTAAAATATATATATATATATAATTATTAGGACTGTCAATGTTAACACGTTAATGCATGCGATTAATTCAAAATCCTTAACGCGTTAAAATAATTTAACGCATATATAACGCAAAAAAAATTACGGAAGCATGTGAAAATGCGTCATAACGTAATTTACGTCACGCAGTTAGATGATCTTAAAATCCATACTGATTATATCAGAGATGGCAGAGAGAATTATTCATTCCAGTGTCCGTTTCTCTTTAAAACACGAACTCTGTCATATTCTGTCATTGTATCTGAACGGAACGTCAAAACATACCACCGCTGTATGGCCAGATGATATGCAAACTGTTTCTCGGCTGGATAAAGCAAACCAGCTTCTTGCTATGAAAGTTTTGATGGATGAGGATTGCAATCAAAGTAAAGACGATTGCGGTGACATACAGGAGTCGTACATTGTCTTTATGCACAGATACATTTCAGTACATTCATGTTGTTTTCACACACATTCAGGATAATGTTTGGATTTGTCCTGTGTATGTTGCTGTGTACTTCGTATATATGCAGTTCAAGGCGGTTGGTTTAGTTTTTTGTTTTTTTTTAAACTCCATGTGGTCCTGTTCAGTATCGCAACTTGACTTGTCTAAAATGTAAACAAGCTCTTTCCTGTTGCACATACTATACGCTGCGAATTCTGAAACATTTTTTGCTGTAATTTTTTTTATGGGTGCTTTGGTGTACATAAATGTATGAATTGTATGAAAAAATATCATTTGGTTATTTGGTGTCCTTTTTTGGATTGCTCTAGAGCAGTGGAGACGTGTTCTCTGGAGTGACGCTTCTCTGTCTGGCAATCCGATGGACGAGTCTGGGTTTGGCGGTTGCCAGGAGAACGGTACTTGCTTGATTGCATTGTACCAAGTGTAAAATTTGGTGGAGGGGGGATTATGGTGTGGGGTTGTTTTCAGGGGTTGGGCTTGGCCCCTTAGTTCCAGTGAAAGGAACTCTTAATGCTTCAGCATACCAAGACATTTTGGACAATTTCATGCTCCCAACTTTGTGGGAACAGTTTGGGGATGGCCCCTTCCTGTCCCAACATGACTGCGCACCAGTGCACAAAGCAAGGTCCATAAAGACATGGATGAGTGAGTTTGGTGTGGAGTAACTTGACTGGCCTGCACAGAGTCCTGACCTCAACCCGATAGAACACCTTTGGGATGAATTAGAGCGGAGACACTGAGCCAGGCCTTCTCGCCAACATCATTGCCTGACCTCACAAATGCGCTTCTAGAAGAATGGTCAAAAATTCCCATAAACACACTCCTAAACCTTGTGGAAAGTCTTCCCAGAAGAGTTGAAGCTGTAATAGCTACAAAGGGTGGGCCAACTCCATATTAAACACTACGATTAAGAATGGGATGTCATTAAAGTTCATGTGCACGTAAAGGCAGGTGTCCCAAAACTTTTGGCAATATAGTGTGTGTGTGTGTATACATATATATATATATATATATATATATATATATATATATATATATATATATATATATATATATATATATATATATATATATATGTATATGTATGTGTGTAAAATATGTAATGTGTGTGTGTGTGTGTGTGTATATATGTGTGTGTGTATATATATATATATATATATATATATATATATATATATATATATATATATATATATATATATATACACACATACATATATATATATTTTATGCAGTAAAAACAGTAGTATCATATATATATATATATATATATATATATATATATATATAGACTACTGTTTTAACTGTATTAAATAAATTCTGCCAAAATCAAAATAAAAAAGCTTCCTGACCCCAAACATTTGAACGGTAGTGTATTTGTAATAAAAGTTATATATATTGAAAATTGCACATTAGAATGTTATAAATGTTATCATTCCATTGCTCTGTAAACATTTTACACTGTTATTTTTATTTGTGCTTGAGGTAGAAGCTATTCAACAGAATGGCTTTTCTTTGCATGTGTTAATTTTTTAATTTGGTTTGATGGCGATGCCTCAGAGACATGAGATTTGTGTGTAGAGAGTGAAATAGAGACGGGGGAGGGGAGAGAGAGAGAGCAGCCACATTATCCATAATCCAGTCACAGCTGTCTGCGGTTTGGCGACACTGCTACAGCAGGTCCCTGCTAATAGCTCTATATTTCATAGCGGAAAACGCCCTGCCACAACCCACTTGATGTACGACAATGTCTTAGTTTCACCCACAACCTCCCCACCATTCCTACCCCTCTTCTCGCACGCTTTACTGTCCTCTCCCTCAAACTCACAGTCTCTCTCTCTTTCTTTCTCGTCTTTGTGTTGCTCTGCAGTTTGATAAAGCATATGCCTACAGCGTCCGCCACATGTTTGGGAAGGAAGGCAAGCGCACTGACTACACCCCCTACAGTTGCATGAAGGTGATTTTGTCAAACCCACCCAGCCAAGGCGACTACCATGGTGAGTCATACTGAGCCAGACTGTTGGTTTTATATGTGATCGGCCCCCCGAGGCCCGGGTTTAGTTCTGTAGCGAAGAGAATTAAAAGACTGTTTAGTACGCAGGTGGTCTTGAATTAGTTATAAAAAATGTACCCAAGTCCACGCTGCCTAACTGATAACACCTGCTTTTCGCAATGCACATAATAGATGAAATCCATTCGAAATTGAGCATCACTGTTCTGCTCACTATGAAGGCCAGAGAGCTTAAAGTTGAGTACGCCAAATGGTGGAGGGCATTACCGTCTAATATGTGCGGGGTCAGTACACGTCACAAAGCTATGTCACTGGCACTGTTTAAAAGTGAAATGTTCCATTGATAACGTAGCATCAAATTTTTGTTTATAACCAAAAAAAAAAAATCTTTATAGCTGTTAAGACTGCTTGAATTTTGTCCTTTAACGTAAAATATTGTCTTATTTCAACTTTTATACTTCCATGTCATGTTTAAAAATGACAAAAACATGACAAATGTTTAATTATTTAAATAAAACTCAAATGTTCCTTCTGTGTATATATTTGTGTATGTATATATGTGTATATACAGAAAGATGTTAATACTTTTATTCAGCAAGGATGCATTAAATTGATCAAACGTGACCATGAAGACATTAAACATTTGTCATTTTACAAAAGATTTCTATTTCAAATACATTTCTAACTTTCTATTCCTGTGTGTATTCCTATATATAATTATGCAAATATTTCCTGCTTGTAGACTTTGGGTGCATGAATTCAACTGAGGGTTATACATCCCTGGAAAGATCTTCAATTTCCTAAATTTTCAAAATCAGTCGTTAGGACTCTCCACCCAGGATCACATGATCATAACTGCAAAAATACTTATTTGAACCATCATACAGGATGGACCCTTCACTTATGTCTTTGTAAAAGGGCACTTAGTTAGATTTAGGTCCCTTTTTTTGGAAACAACCCCACAAGTAGTACCCCCATCCTGCAGTGGCCTTCAAGGGCACAAAAAACATGGATCGTGTTTCTACTGTCCGGTAGAACATTTTGGTTTGGACTTTTTGTGATGCTTGTAAACTCATGTTCTCCTTTTCTTCGCCTTCTTCCTCACAGGGTGTCCATTCCGCCACAGCGACCCTGAGCTACTGAAACAGAAGTTGCAGTCCTATAAAATCTCCCCTAGTGGGATCAATCAGGTTTGTCCGACGACTAAAACACACACTTGAGCAGGCTCAGCACAATATGCGAAGACAGAGAGGTGTCCACTTGGTTAAGGGCGGTCTGTTCTAAGCGAGGTGTCATTGAAAGTGTAAAGGGCTTTTTAAAACATAATTTGGCATCCATTAAAATGATTTGCATATATTCACCTCTACATAACCACAGACCAAACAAAATCTACCATATATTGAGTAGAAAGGACATTAGCTTGACAATTAAAATGATACGATTGTATAATAATCATAGAAAAATGGTGCAATTCATTTTTAACAAGGCATCCCTGAAAGCCCCATCCTGCGGTACTTTTGGAATATTAATGAATCTGCTGTACTTCTGGAATATTAATGACAAAAAGAAATAACGCTCTGGATTCTCTAGTGTAATGACAGCTTCAGCTCTCTGTGTTGATTACTTTGACCTTTGCTGTATCCAGTGATTTGATGCGTTCTTTAAAGTACTCTTAAAAGTAATTTCAGCTGACTTTTTTTTTTTTTCTCACATTAAAGCAGCTGCAACGGGCCAGGCAGTGAAATGAGATGGACCAGCCTTGCCGTAATGTTCTCATGGAGTTATAATCCTTTGACGCTAATGTAATTAACGCACTGGTTTTAATAAGGCCATTAAGTTCCATGTTAAAAGGCTCTTAAAAAGAATATATACATGAAGTCAAATTTTGTGTACTGTCTCTGGTTGTTGTATTAAGATTTATAGCGTACATGACTGAAGGTAGCTATGAAATTAAAGGCTGGGTAGGCAATTCAAACCCACGCCTCCTTCAAAACACATGAATGCGCACAGAAGAGTCTGCAAAGCATCACGAGACGAGTTAAATTACCTCATGTCTCAAAGCACAAAACATTACAATAATAATGAATGTAAACAACTGACAGAGCTCTTACTTGTACCACGTGACTGCTGCAGATTCATTTTGGAGTTGATAGAGTTGCCAGGGCAACACACAAATCCGAGTCTGAGGTATGGAAATACATATGTTGACAGGCAGGTAGGACATCTATCATTGCATTTGGACCGAATGCAATGATTGGACAAACATTTTTCTGGTTCTAAGACCTTCTATAATTGAATGCTGTCAGGATATGAAGAGAGTTTCAAACAGTATAACAAAAAGTGTTTTTAAAATAAATTGCCTACCCTACCTTTAATATATCATAGGGCTGGACGATTAATCGAAACTGAAATTCAGAACCTCTAACCGACATAATTTTCCCATGTCGGTTATTTTGCTTTTTTAATCCTGTTAATACTTCCCACTTTAAAACATACTAGCGCGCGTGTTGCCACGTGACTCTTCCCAGTCCAGTCAACACGCAGGTGAACGCAGAGTCAACACAGAGACGGCATGCGAGCGGTGAGCCTTGCGTCTTCACTAAACTTTGTCAGTTGTATGTGTATTACGGTTTGCCAATTTAGACATTCAAGCGATTAGACGATAGGATGTGTATTATTATATCGAGCTACCGTGCTCGCGCAGCTGCATTGTGGCATGAACACTGATACAAACAGTAGCTGCACAAAACGTGAAGATCGCAGGCACAGAGAGGAACCAAGAAATCTGTAAGAAATGTTACGAACCATAGATTAAATAACTGCTGAAAGTGAGCTGTTATGTCAAATCACTCTTTCAAAAGGAAAAAAATCCCACCATTTGAAGAACTGAAATGATTATATTAATAGTTACTGAACATAATGTTGATGTGCTTCTAAAAATTATTCTTTTGAAATTCAGTTATATAAAGTGCATTAGTGCATGAAAATCATTCTTAGCTATTTGAGAATCGTTAGCATGTTCCCACTGTAAGGTGTGCTGAGGTTTTTTGTTTCACATGGCTCATCCGCTACCACCCATCGTGCGGTTGAGGGAAATGGCTGATGGCTGCCTAATGCAGTCCGACATGCCAGCCCAAGGGTAGCACATTTCCAATCCAATTAAATTCATAATTTCATTGGAGACCCCAAGCAGTGTCCTTATACACTCTCAGTGTTCAGAGTCTTAGACCTGTGGGCGTGTGAAGCAACAGCTTGATGTTCACCCCAGGAGCTCTCGCAGCACGTGGCGCTCTCGCTGCAGAGCCAGCCCAGTGCGCTGGATAATTAAAAACCTCAGAAAATGTGAAAAGCCCGGGCAGTAGGGTGATTAAAATGCAGAACGTCAACCTTCTCAGTCAACCTGTCTATTGACAAAGTGACATTACAGTCAAAAGGGCGAGACTCCAGTCTGGAGGAGAGCTACTGTAGAAAACTCAGCTCACCTCTCTCACTCACAGTTAGAGCCCTTCACAGCGCGGCTCCTACCACGGGAAGTGCAGATTAAAGGATTGCATGTTTGGTTCACAGTTCAAACAGTGCAAGAAGCAGCGAGAACATGTAGAGTTCATGCGTAGCATGCATGTTATGGATTTAATCCCAACATTTTTCATGCCACCTCCTAATACTTAATCTTCTGAAATTACAGTCTTATGTTGCGGCTGTCTGATTGTTTGCTATTAAGTTACTAAGTGACAGATATGATAAAGCAGTCAGAACAACAAAGTCAATGTGTGTACGATGCAGCTTCAAGTTCCAAGGTTTACATGGAGGAATTGCATTTGTAGTGTGATCATTACTAGGTAGTAGGGCGGTATATTGGCGATTGTATTGAATATTTACGTTATATTAACAATGATTTTACTACCAATAATAAATTAAGCAACATCATGAATATTTGCAATTTTAATGTGCTTTTTTGGCCATTGAAAATCCTTTCATGATCTTTCCTTGACACCACACATATAAAGTGTTAAAATGTCACCATATGTGACCCTGGACCACAAAACCAGTCACAAGTCACACGGGTATATTTGTGGCAATAGCCAACAATACATTTGTATTGGTCAAAATGATAGTTTTTTTCTTTTATGCCAAAAATCATTAGGATATTAAGTAAAGATCATGTTCCATGAAGATATTTCGTACATTTCCTACCGTAAATATATCAAAAAATAATTTTTGTGAGTGGATATGCTTTGCTAAGGACTTTATTTGGACAAAATTCTTTTTTGCACCCTCAGATTCCAGATTTTCAAATAGTTGTGTCTCGGACAAATATTGTCCTATCAAACCATACATCAATGGAAAGCTGATTTAGCCTTCAGATTTCAAAATTTTTGACCCTTATGACTGGTTTTGTGTTCCAGGGTCACATATTGTTTCTGATTTAAACTTGAAGAGGGTGCTATAAGTTTGAGTCATTTATGTGAATCAGTTCAATGAACGGTTCAAAACTCTTATTCAGCAACTCATTTGCATCATCACTAAGAAATGTTCTAGAAATTCTCCATGTGCCATTTATATTATAATGTTTAAAATGTAAATGTTGCTGTTAATTACTATGTATTGAATTGAATTAAATTGATGCCAATTTTAGTGGAAAACCATGTGGAAAAAAAAAAAATTTCTCCAGAGTTTTACAGTTTTAATTCTTTTGATTAATCATTTTAAATCTAATTAGTAACAAGCTCTGTTTTTTAAATGATGTTTATTCTGATATTTTAAATTAGAGGTAAAAGTCTGAAAATGTTGCCAAAATCAGCCTATCATCATATCATAACAGGTAGCTAAATATGCAAAGAATATGTTTAGCTACCAAAAAAAAAATATTTTAAGACACTTACAAATTGCTACAAGTGTAAAAGTGTGCAGTTGTAAATGTGTAATGCATGTTATTAGCTGTTCTTGGCTATGTTATCCCCAGGCAATATGTAAACCAGTGATTTTATCTTGTTTTTCACAGCATACGTTGGACCCCTTGTTGGTGTCTTGCTGTATATTTTACCATTGCTTCCCAGTAGCGTTTGTCTCTGGTGCTTCGAGTTAGGTGTTGGATGGTGTTATCTCTCACCTTTAAATCCATGTATTATGCATTTCTGCTCTTGCCGATGTTAGCTAAGGTGAAATGCCATATTTTTCTATAGGGAATACATGGTGTTAAAAGCATCGCCCGAGGGGGAGGTCTGAGCAAAAAAGAAAAGGAAAGAGAAGCAGATTGTAACCACTTCTCCATCTCTCTTTGATGGCATTTTGCCTCTGTCTCTCACCTGAAACCTCATAAACGTGTGCTGTCTCAGCAAAAATAGCACAATACATTGTTAACAGTGTTATTCATCTTTATTGCTCATCAAAGACGGCTTAGATATTGATTTGACATTTTGGCCCCCTTTGTCGCACAGTTGGATGACACATGGCCACATTAAAAGCTTGATGTGAATGCACCTCCAGACTCGTGATTGGATTCAGAAGTGGTTAAGGCACAGTTTCTGAACACATTCAGCAAAACATAAACACTAATGTATTTGTGTTATCTAACATAAAACTTAATCTAATTAGTCGCCGACTAAAGATTTTTCTAGTTGACTATTAGTTGTTCATTTAAGCCATTAGTCGACTAATCGCACGTTTATATTAATTTAATTACTTAAATATATACTGGGGAGAATACTAAACCATAATGAGCGTTAAATATATACGTATATAGGCGTGATGTAGCCTATTCTGCGCACGCATAAAGCTTGCCGCAAAGCACCGGCAAAAGTAATGATTATGAATGTGTCGGGAAAAAAATAGCAAGGAGCCATTTTAATTATTTATTAATAAACTAGTGTTTTTTGAGTCAGTGTCAGCTGCAAAGATGAAGTTGACGATGCTGCCGAAAGTGCCTATAGAGAGAAATGCAACTTTTAAATGGATTACATAATCAAAGTATTTTCTTTTCGATTTGAATTGGTTTGTTTAAAAGTAGACATTTCAAGCTTTCTATAAATATATTTCTCATGTCGTGTGACATACGCCTATACGCTGAGTTTTGGTTAATTTTTGTGGCATGCTGCAGTTCAGGGCAACCGAGACAGCAGAAAGTGCATCCTGTTTGTTTTCTTTATTTTACAAAGGCAGGTATTTAACATTTTCTTGTTATTGTGACTTTACACATATACAAGTAGACCATTTTGAATGATGTATTACTCTTATCTGTATGACCAAAAATGATTTGAGTTTAAGTTGTTTCCGAAAAAATGCAAGTGATCGCTCCGGCGCCTCCATGTCTTCCAGTAAGCGTGCTATACTTTAGCTTCCACACTCTGCACAAACACTTGGATATGCCTCTAATAATAGCATACACTTATCTAGCTTAATGTTAGAGCGAGCAGCCATGTAAAGTTGCTACTACTTGCATGTCTTAAATGATAAGCCATATTTGAGGTCGATGGATGATAGGCAAACATTTGGATTTCCTGTCTGACATACTGTAATTACCACAAGGACCCACCGTTAACGATCCGTCCCTCACGGACTGCGAGATTTCGCCACAACATTTTTTTTTTATTTTATTTTTTTTTGCGACTAACCAACTAATAAAATTTTTGGTCGACTAAGCCTCTTCTAGTCAAATAATAGGGGAAAGCCCTACTAACTACACATGTAATATGTAACACAGACACTATGCTACAAATAATCATTATCTGTCACTTGGTTATAAATTTCCTGATAGGCTGAATGTTTGTCTTATTGTAATTTGTATTAATATACCATTGATTTCAAAAAGAAATGTGGAACCTTTTTTTTTTTTTTTTCCCCCTTTTTGGATGTTTCTAAAGTATGGAAGCACATTAGACCAGATATATTTTTTTATCTGTCAGAATGGCGAAATGCATTTCGAGTTCTCCATCAATGATTTGGTTTACATAACATCTGCGGTGCAATATGTAAGTGGCGTTTTCCATTTTGTGCTGACCTCTATCTAATCATGCTAGAGACACATTAGAATGAAGGTGTAAATAAAAAATCTTAGCTAAAAAAAACATCCAGATACTCTCTGGATATGAAACGCATGTTAATGGCAAATTTAAGGTGCTTTTGACATCTGATGCTTTTCACTGTTTTGTGTAGCCAAGAAATGTTTTTTTCCTCTTCTTAATATTTTGTCTTTAATAATGTAAGCAGATACCTTTTTGGAGCATACATGTAAATTAATATTATTATAAATAATTAAGACTTTTTTCTTTTCTTTTTTTCTCTTCCCATTATCACTCTGGCCTTTGCCCACTTTTTTCTGTATTTGTCTTCCTATTACTCACGGTCTCCCAACCGCTCACCACTTTCCTCTCTCTTTCTCTCTGTTTTTTTTTTTTTCCCACAGGTTCTGGAGCTGGTCAAGGGAATGCACTATCAGCTGGCCTGCCAGAAGTACTTTGAGCTGACACACAGTGTAAGGATGCTTTTCATTTTGGCCTGCTGTAATTGGGCCTGCTTTTGTCAGCTCAGGGACAGCCCTGAAAAGTCTATACAGAACCCGACCATTGTAGTCATATCTGCCATTATCTGACCTCCAATAGAATCTTAATTTGTAATGTTTTGCAAAGTGATTTTAAGATTCATTATCCCTCTAATACATGGTGTCCACTACAATAGACAGACCTTTTTTTATTTATTTATGAGCAACTATTTATGAGCCACATGGGTGATTACATTTGATCCTTAGCCATTATTTTGTATGACTGTCCTTTTTTTGCTCTGTCCCAAATGGTGCGCTTGATGTGAATTTGCAGACTTGCGATGACCACTGCTTGTGTCAGTGAAGTCCACAATCCCGTAGGGTGTCCCATTTGACATTTGAGGGCTTAGGGTGGCATTTGGGACCTTTATGTCACAGTGTTCCTTTATTTATAACATCAATTCAGCATGGCTGGTGGAAGTGGTGATGCACCAAGTATCTCTGGAATATCTACAGTTGTATTTTATTGCAATAGACAGATGTGTAATTCTCTCTTTTATTTATTTATTTATATTTTCTGATTTAATAAATCATGCATCAAAGAGTTATGACTTCAATACATGTACACATTTTATCATCTAAAGCATTTTGGTAAGGACTAGATCAACATTGTCTATTCAAGGTCATTAATATTTTCCCTGCATGTTTAAGGCTAATATTATAGTCATATTTTCAAGGTAATGGAAAATTTAAGTGATAAATGTGCTGAATCTTTGCTTTTTCTATTTGGATTGCCATTTCAGATAGGACTTTGGACTTTGCAGTTCCAATATGCTTTCTTTTGACAAGGGCATAATAGCATTGGATTTGTGTGTCAGAGCTGGTTGAGAAAGCAAATGATTACAGCTCCATTTAAATGGTTATCTAATGGATTTCTTCTTATTTCTTCTTCCTATTTTTAAATTGGAGGGGGTGGATATGACTCTGGCGGCAGCCTTTCTGTATTTTTATTTATTTTTTTTGCCGAGCAGAGAGAAATATTTCAGAGCTATGTCAGTCAAGATTACCTGTGTGACACTTGTGCCCTGTCCCTCTGCTAAAAAAGCAGCCCAGCTGTCAGGCTGAGAATGAAAATGTGCACACACCAACGCCACGCAAACAGACGGTATCTGCTAGGTGACAGGTTAATATGAAGAGGGGGAGGAGACAGTCTTGGATATGAGAGAGATTGGTAAACCTTTCAGATGTTTGTCAGCAGTGTGTCACTAGATGGATTTTAAACAGGGAAGCTTTAGTAACAAGTAAACTCATGATGAAGCCATTTCTCACTTTCTAGCAAAAGCAATTTTATAGGTTTTTATACTAATTTGTACTTTTCACTAATTTAGTTTATAGTTTAATTTATTGTTTAATTTGTTAACTTTAGTTTAATTTTCAATAGTTTTTAAATGATTATTGTTTATTCTTTTTAATCTTCTAACTCTAGATATTATAGATAGAATTTAGAATATTATAGGTTATTTGGGAGCTGACGTCACAGTTGACGTCACGTCTCTTGCACCTGTGCATTGTGGTGGCAGAAAAAAAAGGTGGTAACAAGTGCGGGAAAACAGGCAAAATCCACGGAATAAGAGAAAAATGTCTTTGAATATCAGAATTGGAATGCGAAAAAGATAATCTTCATTTTTATAGAATACCGTCATCAAAGACACCCATTGAAGCTAAACTCAGAAATTTATGGTTGAAAGCAACAGAATGGACTGATGGAAATTACAATGATTAGACTACTATTAAAGCGTGAATTTGATGTAAATAATAGATCTAGATAATATTCATATATGCAGTTCATTGGTGGCATAATGTATTAGCCCTACAGTTAAAGCATGAAATAATATTTAAACCTGTAGCAATTTACATAGATAACATTTAAACATATAACAAATTTAACTCCTAATTCTGTTTTCTCACAATTACAAGTTTATACCTCCCAATTAAGACTTTGTAACTCGCAATTGCGAATTTATATCACAATTCTGATGGGGAAAAAAGTCGTTGCGAGCTTATATATCGCAATTCTGACTTTTCCTCTCAGAATTGTAAGATATAAACTCAAAATTACCATTTATTCTTTTATTCTGTGGCTTTCATAGACTGCTACTGCAAAACGCCATCGCTGTTTGCAAACACCCAAATGGTCTATTATGATTTAAAGTTTAACTGTTTTCTATTTTAATATATTTTAACATTTTAATTTATTCCTGTGATGGCAGAGCTAAATTTTAGTTTTTATTTTAGTTTTCATTAATAACACTGTGTAGTAAAAGTGTCATACAGATCACGGTAAGCACTTCAAATCTGCTGATGTTCATGCTTGTTGTTGATGCTTTAGCTCAATGTCGAGATGAGTAAATCAAAGAGCGCGTGTATAAATTTCTAATCTCTTGCACGTCTAGATTTATTCCCTCAATAAGAAAGCTTTATAACAGTGTTTGTGTCTGCGCCACCCCTCTTTTAATGCCGTAATGCACTCAAAGTGTCATTGATAGGATATAATGGCTTTTAATGGCTCCCGGTGAAACGGCAGCGCCTTTGCAGTCCAAGGGCATCATTTAGCTCGTGGCCCCGGGGCGCTTGGGACTGGGGTCATTGCTGATGACTAATAGCCCCGAGCCAAACAGTGCGAACGGCTTATGATGCGGGAAAATGAATAAGATGGCTTCCCTGATGAACAGCCTGCAATAACAGGATCTGAAAGATAAACTGCCCCCTCCCCCCCACCAACCCCAATGAAAATCACATCTCTGAAATTCATGACTCATATTTTAGAGTAGGTGAATGAAGAAACCTCTGACGTTAACAGGCACAATAAAACATTCTTGTTGGGGCATCAGTGGGTCCGCACCACCTCACCTTCCCTACATCTGATACGCGACGCCGCAACCTTCTTAGCCGCAAAAACACGCTTGTTGTACTCAAGCGTAGGAGACTTTAATCACTGCCATATGTGCCCTCCGCTTTCACATCCGCGACACATAACAAATAGACGCTTGCATTCCTCCCTCCCTGGCAGCATTTATTTAAAGGTCAAAATGTAATACTTCTCTGATGAAATATTTACACAACCGCAATAAATCAAACAATAGAGAGAATAATGAAAAGGAGGAGGGGAGCTGAGAGAGGCGGACTTTGGAAGGAGAGCTTGTTGCGCATCCGCCGGATTGATCCGTCTCTAGGCCTCGGCTGGGATTGTTTCATGTTTATGCATATTTCATTTGGCACAGAGTCGCTGGGCGAGAGTAGTCCACTGTAATGTGTTAACTCTGAGATGGATCCGTGTAATGGATCTTTCTGTCCACAGCTTAACTACCGCAGGGACCCCTGTGCACTCGATTCAGAGAGATGGGTTTGAAACTTTGATTCATGAGGAGTATCAGGGGCGTGCTGTGATTGAAGCATAATTAAACAGCCATATCCTTTGCACTTAGAAACAAATGGATTGTGTAGCGTTCTGAATGCAATGCAGCTTTCAGGGATCCATCAGTGTGAGGCTTTGCCATAAACAAGGCTGAAAGAAAGGAGAGATTAAATAGCCTAAATTTCCCTGTGTACCCTTTTAAATGTTCCAGGTTCAATGTGGTTATTTAAACTTGGCTTAAAAACAAATGCACATTACTAAACTCTGTTGCTTGTTACAGGTTGAGGATGCTGGGTTTTCTCTTAATCACCCTAACCAGTACTTCACTGAGAGTCAGAAGCTTCTGGGTGGAGGCCGGGACATCAAGAAAGAAGTCGAGATGTCACAAAGAAGCCAAGAAAATCCGACAAATACGTCCCGTCCATCTCAGGCAAACACTAAACAGGCCCATGAGGAGATGGGGGATTTAGACTCCTTCTTCCAGGATGAATGATTTTGTAGAACTTCAAATCTGGGATTAATAGACCATATAGAGCCATTACTTGCATTCAGTGTATTTGATACAAATTGTGTTTTTAATATTCAAAAACTTCTGATCTGGTTGTTTTTTCCATTATCTTTTCGGCTATAAGATCTTTTTCAAATTGTGTTTTTATAAAAACAAATAAAATAAATTTTCATTTTTCATAAAGGCATTTTCTGTTTTTACTTTTTACTTTAGTTTTAACCAGAACTGATAACTCACCTCAATGTATTTAGTAATCAGTGTAATGATCATCTGCTCAGTCTCTTTCTTCCTGCTGGTACAGTTTTGTCTTGACATACATTATCGCTCAAAAGTTTGGGAGTTAGTAAGAAGTTTTTTGTTTTTAATAAATTAATACTTTTATTTAACCAGGACCTTTATATTAATTAAAAGTGGTAGTAAAGACATTTATAATAAATAAATGCTGTTCTTTTTAACCCTCAATTAATAAAAAAAAAATCCTGAACAACCGTTTTCAACATTCATAATAATAAATGTTTCTTGAGCAGCAAATCACCATATATAAAAGATTTCTGAAGGATCATGTGACTGAAGACTGGAGTAATGTCTGCTGAAAATTCTGTTTTGCCATCACAGGAATAAATTACATTTTAAAATATATATTTAAATAGAAAATAGTTATTTTAAATTGTAATATTTGACAATATTGCTGTTCTATCTTATGTTTAATCAATAAATGCAGCCTTGGTGAGCACAATAGACTTCTCTCTAAAACTATACAGAATTATACAGATCCCAAACTTTTGAATGGTAGTGTATTTCTCCAAAAGGGAATCTCAGAATTTACATTTACCTTCCATTTATTTTGCAGATGCTTTAATCAGATGTTACTTTGTGTATCCAAGCTGTACATTTTATCAGGATGCATTCCCTGAGAATAAAACCTATGACCTTGGTGTTGTAAGCGCTACTGTACCAGTTAAGCTACAGCGACAGAAATTGATCTAGAGTGTCAAAAGTATGCAGCCGCTCATTTGGCCACAAGGTACTGCTACATTTGATTGTCCATGTAGAAAATAAAAACAATACAGTAGGCGGTCGAAAATTTAGGTGCCAATACTTTGGGAACCAGCTGCACTTTAAATGACAAATTTGAATGTAAAATAGATTATTTTGGGAATGAAAAACCTTGAAATCCTCTTTATTGCTAATCATGCCAGAGGAAGAAGTAAAGCAGAGTTATATTCTATTACAGCAAAATCCTCAAGGACATGAAGGATGTTGATTTTGGCCTCACAGGAGGTGCTTTCCATTCAGCGCTCACATTAAAGCTATCTGTAAACCCTTCATCCTCACTTCTGACTCTTAAACATAATTGCGCTTGAAATGAACATTTATTTTGAATGTCAAGCATCATTAAGTGGAGCAGCATTTGTTCTTTGTATGCCACAAACTATGTTTCTAAACGTCTGTTGTGGTAGTGCCGTTGCTATGCAGTGTCACGTTGTTTTTTTTCTAAAAACGTCCTTGAACATTGAAATATGCCCTTCGCATGATCAAAACCCTCCTCCTCGTGTTGCCTTACTTCTCGCTCCCTCCGTAATGGTTTAGTTCTTGCCTTCTCTTTCTTACCGTGTACCCTGGACAAGCCAACATGCTAAATTTAGAGGCAATTAGAGGCACCGTGGAGTTAGACCTGCATTGTGAATGCAAATACGTCCCCTTGGTAGGGCAAAGACAAGTAATAGTACCATTAAGGGACAAATTTAATGAATACTCTCACCTTTGAGTGTGCATATGGTTTCAGCCCAATTGTTATTCTCCAAATGTGTGCGCACTTCTTTGTTATTCTGGGTTGTTAATATATATATGAATCACTAAAACGTCCCGTAGTTTCTCCATTCTGAAGTAATGGTCTCTTAGGTGAGACTAACAATCTGCTTTCAAAAGAATAACCCCCCTCCAGTTCAATGCATCTCGAAGCATAATGATTAATGGTGTAACATTTTTACCCCTTTCATTTTGAATTGCAGGCAATACAAAAGCTCAAGCATTGAAAACTTTGTATTGCTGCGTTCAGTCTTAAACAACATTAATGATGTTGAATGGAGGAAGCAAAAGAAATTTCATTTCCATGCTTGATGACAGACTGACTGGATATGAGGTTCATTTTCTTTGACCTCAGGCCATAGTGTTGGGCTATGAAGCATGTTGTGACAGTGGAACTGCACTGCCGGCTTTGCTTCAATCCTTCACCACGTCACACTAGCGGAATTAAATTAGCTTTGGAGTTTAAAAATGGAGCTTGGCAGACAAGGGATTAGTGCAAAATAATATGCATCTGGATATAAACAGTGCACAGCTGGGGTATTGACAGCAAGAGACCTTTATGTTTTATATTTGGTAGAGCTCGACTGCGTTTGACAAAGCTATACCCTCCTTACACCAGCGTACTGGTGCTGCTTTAGCTTCAGCCGATGAGGTTACTGTCATTAGCCGTATTACAGCAAGTTTGACCTAAATTCAAAATTTAAACATGTATTTCCTGGAATTTGCCACAGGATTCAACAGTCACAAAACAGAAGAGTCTAATTAGTTCAACATAAGTTTTGTAAAAAATAATATTAATTCTGACTAATTATGCCTATTTATTTTCTAATATGTAAAATACATTTTTTCTCTACTTCTTAGATGCATTAATACTGTCAAAACTATTATTTAAAACAAAAATATTTTCATTTTGCTACAAAACTGTCCACCATATTGCATTTAGATAAATATTGACATCGAAATTTGATTGTATTGTATTTCTATACCTTCACAACGTCGATAGGATTTTATTTATTTATTTATTTATTTTTTGAAAGCTGCTTAATGTTTTTTTGAAACCATGATACATCTTTTTTTCAGGATTCATTAAATAGAAAGTTCAAAAGACGAACAGCATTTATTTGAAAGATGATGTAACCATATAAATTTCTTTACTTTCACTTTTGGTCAATTTAAAGGGATAGTTCACCCAAAACTGAAAATTCTATCACCATTTACTCACCCATAAGTTGTTCCAAACCTGTACAAATTTCTTTCTTCTCATGAACACAAAATACTGTAAGATATTTTGAAGAATGTCCAAATAGGTCCATCAACTGTTTGGTTACCGGCATTCTTCAAAATATCATCTTTGGTGTTCAGCATAAGAAAGAAATTCATACAGGTTTGGAGCAACTTGAGGGCGAGTAAATGATGACAGAATTTTCATTTTTTTGGTGAAATATCCCTTTAATGCATCCTTGCTGATTAAAAATAAATAAATCTTACTGACCCCAAACTTTTGAATAGTATATAACATGTTTGTACATGGTAGTTAAAGGATTAGTTCACTATCAAATCAAAATTACCCCAAGCTTTGCTCGCCCTCAAGCCATAGGTGTATATGACTTTCTTCTTTCTGATGAACACAATCGGAGATATATTAATAAATATCCTGACGCATCTGAGCTTTATAATTGCAGTGAGCGGGATCAACGAGTATGAGCTGAAGAAAGTACATCCATCCATCATAAACATACTCCACACGGCTCAGGGGGGTTAATAAAGTCCTTCTGAAGCAAAGCAATGCGTTTGTGT
Organism: Ctenopharyngodon idella; assembly: GCF_019924925.1. Classification (NCBI taxonomy): domain Eukaryota; kingdom Metazoa; phylum Chordata; class Actinopteri; order Cypriniformes; family Xenocyprididae; genus Ctenopharyngodon; species Ctenopharyngodon idella. Next base: position 8,578,356 of record NC_067232.1, on the reverse strand, counting down.
AAAAAAAAAAAAAAAATCCATATTTAACAAGTTAAGTAAAATATCTAGCTTCCGCCAGACCACCTTCCATATTCTACTACCTTCCATATTCTACTCATACTCGTTGATCCCGCTCACTGCCGTTATAAAGCTCGGATGCGTCAGGATATTATTAAAGGGATAGCTCACCCAAAAATAAAAATTTGATGTTTATCTGCTTACCCCCAGGGCATCCAAGATGTAGGTGACTTTGTTTCTTCAGTAGAACACAAATGATGATTTTTAACTCCAACCGTTGCGGTCTGTCAGTCTTATAATGCATGTCAATGGTAACTCCATCTATAAGAGTCAAAAAAACATGCACAGACAAATCCAAATGAAACCCTGCGGCTTGTGACGACACATTGATGTCCTAAGACATGAAACGATCGGTTTGTGCGAGAAACTGAACAGTATTTATATCATTTTTTACCTTTTATACACCACTATGTCCAACTGCCTTGAGCATCCGGGGTGTGAGGTCTGAATGCACTCTGACGGCGGACGCACTCATTGAAGTATACGCGCGAGAGATCACTTCCGGCATCAGAGCGCATTTTCAGACCTCACACACTGGATGCTCAAGGCAGTTGGACATAGTCACGAGCCACAGGGTTTAATTTGGATTTGTCTGTGCATGTTTTTTTTTACTTATAGATGGAGTTCCCATTGCCATGCATTATACGACTGACAGACCGCAACGGTTGGAGTTAAAAATCATAATTTGTGTAAGAAACAAAGTCACCTACATCTTGGATGCCCTGAGGGTAAGCAGATAAACATCAAATTTTCATTTTTGGGTGAACTATCCCTTTAATATATCTCCGATTGTGTTGATCAGAAAGAAGAAAGTCATATACAGTACACCTAGGATGGCTTGAGAGTGAGTAAAGCTTGGGGTCATTTTCATTTGAAAGTGAACTAATTTTTTAACATGTTTATAGAAAAAGAAAATAGTTACAGCAGTGTATATGAATTCATGTTTACATCCTGTTTCCAACCTCAACTTGATTCAAATTTAAAAGGCATTCTTAGTTTTATTTCTGAATGGTGAATGTACCCTGAACCCTGTATTATCAAGCATAAATTCTGCACATAATATGTTTCAGTTGCTTTGTAGAAGCGAGGCCAGTTAAGGATAGTGCATTTGGTGGAGGAAGAGAAAACCTAATGTATTCAATGACGTGCCTGTCTGTGCTTAGAAGCGATGATGCTTTTTACCTTCCTGCGTGTAAGGATAATTTCTGTCCATTTATCTTGGGTAAGTGAGATAAATGGGTTTCGTTGGTTTACATGTGTTTACTATGTACTGTATAGAATGAAATGTAATTTTTATGCTAATTTTTTTTAGAAGCACAGTCTTTCTCCTATGCTTTCACATTTTTTTAGGTATAGGTATTTAAGTCAGTTTTCACTCATTTGAATGCATCGGTGCATTAGCAACGGAAGTGCTGTATTTGATAGGGAACTTTCTGTAATGAACCCTGCCCAGTGGTTTATATAAAACACGACCTTGATGAGTTGAAGGGTGCAGAGCGTGCGGTCCTCCTCTGTGGACACCAAGAGGTCTCATGCCACAGGATGGTAATTAGTTCCATTTGTCAGTCTTTCATGAGGTTAATATCTGAGAATGGCCAGCCTGAGACAGGGACAGATGCAGTTGGCTGCATGGGGTAACAGAAGTACTTACCCTAGCCTTAAACATTTGGAACACAAGTTACCAAATCTGAATCTTTGACACGTTTCTTTAACCTTTATCTAAATAGCTTTAAAAGGATAATTTACCCCAAAATGAAAATTCTGTCATCATTTACTCACCCTTATGTCATTCCTTACCTGTATGACTTTCTTTCTCCAGTAGAAATAGGAAATTAAATTATGTAAATGATGACAGATTTTTGGGTGCACTGTGCACTTTAATATCCAAAAGTATGTGGCCGTACTTCCCAAGAATTTAGTTTTGCTTTTTTGAACATTTTGAACACAAATTACTTTGAATAAATTCTTTCCTGAAAAAGTTTATCTCCGTTCCATCCAAAACTGTCACAACTTGTGATTAGACAAACTAGTTCAGTTGTCTTATCAAAAGGAAAGGAATGTACTTGGTGAGTCACAGTTGTGCTTGTTTTGTTCAAAACAATCAAAATGAATAAAATTAATAGCATGAGATCAGTTAAGAGACATTTCTGTTGATGATGGGGTACTTGAGCTATACTGACAGGACTGTGGTGTTACAAAAAGGTCGGAAAACACATCTCTGCTCAAGCCTCGGGGGTTTTGTCAAGTTTGGAAATGTTTAAATATTAATTTAGATTTAGTAGAACCTCATGTTGTTTTATATCATTTGAAAAGGTTTTTGTTTTTCTTTTCTCCAGCTCAAGATGGAGTGTAAAACTGCAATGATTAAACCTGTCTGTGCAGTTGTTTACTTTGACCTCATGAGCCTCTAACTGTGGCTCCATTATTTAAAATATTATTTTGCATTCTGTTGTATTCATGGACAAAGCCCTCTATGGTTTCCTGAGCTCTGCTAGCAGCAACCTCCCTTATCTTGATGTGTAGGACTCTTTGTGGTAGCTTTTATCGACTCGAAGTGTAATTTCTCCACCTCTAATCTTGCCGAAAGTAAGCTTGAATGTCATAGATAAGCACTTTTTGGAAGTTGTTTGTGGCCTAGAGGGAATAATTTGGTATTCTCAGGCATTCCACCTTGGTGTTAGAGATGAAGTATAGACACCGGCATTTGTACAGAAATGTTTTGATTCACTGTTCTTTAGCCGTGCTCAAGTATAGGATATACGGAAAAGGGTACAGCAGTTTATCATGTAGGTTTTTGTGTTTTTGTCTTTCGAAAGAAACCGTCCTAGATCTATGAATAATAAATATGGGTGTGTAAACATTTTCGAATTGGAATGGGTTGGGAGATATTTGCCCCTGTTTTCCTTATCTACAGTTTCAGGGTATGGAAGAAGAAAAAAAACAACGAACAAACAAAGAAATTTTCAGATGACAGATTCAGGCCCATTTTTTTCCCCTCATTACATTGGTGTATTTTCACAGCTAAATTGCTTTTACTGGTGCATGAAATTTATAGACGAATCCTGCCTTGTCGGATCTGAGGCCAAATATATCCATATATGCTGTATATAGTGTTACATTTTGGAAGGGAAAAAAATCTATTACACTGATGTGAAATATCCTGCAGCCACTTCTACACTCCACCTTGTACCTAATCTGTCTGGACATTGACTAATTAGCACGGGCCTCCGGTGCATTTTTTCGGTCATGAATGAATTGTACGCATCCCACTGATGTTCTTTCTCTTCCTGTGGTTCCCCATAAATTTATTCACCTTTTCTCTGCTCAGAATCCATGCATAACAATAAGTGTGCTGTGAGTTGCATCTACTAATCTTTGGTTCTTTGACAGTTTGTCTCAATGTATGTGGGAGCTAGGAAGAGAAGTGTGTGTGCGCTCGTGCGTATGTGTGTGTGTTTCAGGCAGCAGAGTGGAAGAGTATTTGATCATGTCTTTGACAATGCCTGTGACAGTGACAGCCTGCACTGCTGGTGGAAAAGCCACTCTGACTAGAGCCTCTGCCAGCAGTTCTCGTTGCTGGCGGTGGGGGTGGTGGGTTAGGCGTGATGCTCTGATCTCCACAGCACATGGATGATGAGTCTAAATCTTTGGAACGAGCTTAAATGTACTGTAGCCCATTTCCTCAGCCACACTGAAGACTTAACCAGCCATTGAGTAGGCATTAAAGAGCTGAAGGTTACATCTGAACCACTGTAGATGGCCTTGAGCAAGTTATAGCTGCTGGAAGTAATACAATATGTACAAGAAATTATTGTACTGCAGTCCAGTTGTTCATCTTTTCTACTTTTAGAGTAGGCTATCTTATTTACAGCACCACCACTAGAGTATGACCAAATTTCATATTTTTCCACACTAAATAGCAATGAAATGCAAGTCGGTCATTATTAAAGCAATTAACCCCAAGAAGCCGTGGTTTACAGTGAACTCCGCTCCGCGTCGTGCTTAACATCGCCCCTTAGCTGTTATAAATTCACTGTAAACCACGGCTTCACTGGGCTTATTGCTTTTATAAAACGATTACCACACAATACAAATATTAACGCCAAAAAATATGTATCAATGCAACTTTCATGAAGTAAAATCATTAAAAGGCTTCCTTCCGCTGGAAATAATAGTCCCTGACCGTGAACAGCAACAGAAGTTACAATTATTACGCCATTAGATGGCGGCAAAGATTGTCTTTATGAGCGAGTCACTCAGTCACAAAGACTTTTATATTGAAATTTGTTGTGAACACGGAACAAGACATAAATGACAAATGCTTTGACTAGCGCTGTCAGTGTCAGCAGGGCACGGGGAAACCAGTACAAGATTGCAGCGGACATTCAAACGGATTTTTATTATGAACATAGGACTGACCTGAAGGAAAATGCTAAATTTGAATGCAGGTAATAGCTACACTATATCTCTCTCACAATACTCTTCTACATAATGCAGCTTCAATGAACAAAATCAATAGAGAACAAACATATGTTTACGTTGCTAAGAGTGGTTGCTAAGACTGACGCAGCGATACTTATGTAATGCGGTCAGCAGTCAGCTGTATGTTTTCGGGAATTTTACAACGGCTTCGAACGCGGCTCGACCAATCAGAATCAAGGGCCGGAACTATCCGTTTTATAATGCGAAATAAATACAGACCCTGAAGCGAATCACACTTAATATGTGTCTACTTATCAAAGAAATAAATTCATAGACATGAAATATTAATTTGAGTTTAAATTATTTTATAATTTTACCTGTTTGATAATCTCCAAAAAAATATAATCCATCATGTACAAAATCGGCTTTGCAACAATATTACAGTAATATTAACTGAAGTTATTTTCACTACAATCGATAACTGAGATGCAAGATGGTGCCAGCTTTGTTTCTATGCAACAAGACAGAGCGAGGCAGTGATGTGATAGAAGAGACATGAAAGTAGTCAGGTTTTTTTTTTTTTTTTTGCCCACATGAGGAGAGTGTTATACAGCATTACCATAGATAACAGCGAATATTAGGTATTTATATTAATATCTGACCAACTCAGATTTTAAATGTTGCCAATTTTGTATTAAGACATATGGTTTTAAGAAAGAAAGAAGAAAAAAGGTACATGAAGGTACACCCCTAAACCTAACCCTTAGTGGGATATAAGCAGGTATTTTGAAAACGTACGAATGAGATTGTACAAATTTTCCAAAATGTCAAATAGTTATGAACTGCCATGAGTGTGAGCATCTGACCACGAATTCCACACTTGGTCAATCAGTATTCCAGAGAGCTGTGGAATAAACAACAGATATCAAAGTCCAGCAATAGAGGAATCCATTCAAAGTCTGAATCCAAACTTTCCAGTTACGTGTCTACAATGGAGGAGTTTAAATTACATGCTCTTACTAAGCTGCATATTACACGCTTCTCTCTAATCTGTTTCCTCCTGAAGAGAGATCAGTCCATGGCCTCCTCTTTCTTTCAATAGTAGCAGCAGCATTTCACTGCCTCAAAACAAATACATGCCCAAAGAATATCCCATTTACTTTGATTTACTGTATGAAGCGCATAATGAATTTTAATGCAGTGTTGTTTGATGTCATTATCCATGGATGCACACGCATTTCCATTACCATAGTTATTGGGAAGAGATGCAGGTATTGTAATAAGCAGCTGTGTACAGTAGCTGAAAAACAGAAACTTCCTCAATGTGTACTTAAATAAGAACACACATTGAGAGACTGAATAGAACTGAATGAAATGCAAGCATAGAAACGATCATTTTAGGATCTTTTCCATCATTACTCATTCATCTGTGATTCCTGAGTTCTGTCCTATTATATATAAAACTGATTATACATTTAATGTTAAGATAGTGTGAAAACATTTTAAATTAATGTCAAAGAGGAGCAATTGTTTTTTCTACTTACCATATCAGCTTATTCCATCTGAGGTCTTAAAGAAAGTAAGATTGCAAAATCCATGCAAGGAGATTAATGGGTTCCTTCAAGCACAAAATGTATGATCTTTCCATTAGTAAACTGGGAAGTGATAACATTCTATTTACAAGCATGTAGATTTCAGAAGGTATTGTCCTGCTAAACAAAATCCAAACAGAAGGTGAATCAAAACCCATTTATTCATTTCAAAGTCTCAGTCTTCCATGAAGACAAGCTATTGTAGTGATTTCCTTTGGATTTCTTATGCTGAATAGCAGCCCAGAGGGGGTCATTTTTCATCAAGTCTATAGTATGGACAAGGCTTTACTGCGGCTTCTGAAAATTTCTACTTTCGACCGTAGGTATTGGTTTAATTTTGATGTGCGTTGTTTTAAAATTGCATTGTCTGACTGACAAGTCTTACACAAATTGAACGGTCCCTAAAGTTTGCTTGACGCCTCTGACCCAAAGACGTTTATTAGACCCCCATAACGCATGGGAGATGGTCTGCTAAATATAGTGCATTGAGATGCTCTTCATGAATTGAATTTGTCAGACTAGAGCTTTGGGACTTGATTCTCTTGCATGCCAACTAGCTCTCAAACATGCTTTGCAATTAAGTCCAAGTCCCTGTCCAAGTATGTCAACAAATTCGTGATTGCGTTCACCCGTATTTAAACATTCCATTTAAAATGAGTGCCAAGATGTTGGTGAGAGGTAGTCTGTTTTTTCAAAACCAATGTCTCTCAAAACCACAGTGCCGTAGCCATTCATACTCATTAATCATGCTAGCTCGTGCTAATGTGGCGCCATCCCACCGGATGGGTAGTTCAAACTCTCATGAGGGAGAAAAGTGCAAATTTACAGTCGCCCCAATTTATTAATTGTACAATGTCATGACCTTTTCCCTTTAAAGCGCACTTCAGCTCAACGGACAAATGGCAGCCAAAACTTTAGCGCGGCACGGACAGATTATGCGTCTCTATTTGGAGCCCAACTGTGTCTGAAAATTAGTTTTTGACCTTGTCATGTGTTTCTTTTTTAATCTAGGCCTGGACTGATAGATTATTGCACTGCTTGCCAAGAAAGGGGGTAGTGTGTTTGTTTAGAAGGGCGGAGATGCGTGCCAATAGCAAAGTTCACCATCTCCCATGGCACTCCTTGTCTTTGAAAAATATTGCTGAAATTATAATGAATTATGGAATAAAGGAGGAGTAGATTTCACAAGGCCAGACTTCAAGATATGTGACCTCCATCAAATGAAGCGCAACTGAAGGTTTCATACAAAACCAACCATCCTTAGATCTCTTTTTCCTCTTGTGATTTGAAGTTTGTTGTTTACATATACTGTAAAAGAATATTTGGGCGTTTATTTAACTTTGTGCACTTTTATATATCAGGAGTTGATTTTTATTAAAGCTAAAAGATTTCAATAAATCTGCCACCTTTCAAATGCCTTTTATGTATAGATTTTGTTTTACCCTAGAAAGCTATACCCAGAATTTTAATCTTAAACTTAAAGACCCCCTGTGGTGAAAATCAAGTTTTTAATGTTGTTTATATGTGGTGTTTTTAATATGCTTTAAGACAAGCCATGGGCAAATTCGTGTCAACACCATTGCTGAGTATTTTCTCCTTAAAACTGCAGTGAAATAAAGACAGTCTCCATCCTGCGGTTTGAAATCACTGGTGTCTGTGACGTCACAAACTACCTTGTAACCAATCACGTCAACTTGCCGGCGGGCTTTAGCATACCATTAACAGTGAACTAGCAGGGGAGTCTCGAGAGAAGCCAGGTTATCCTGGTATATATTTGTCTGTTGATGAGAAAAAAAATCATGTAGATTTAGCAATATGGTGGGTGTATGATGTATATTACTATGTTATGATGATGAACTATATGCCTTTCTCCACTAATGTTCTGAGTTGTTAAAGCATTTGTAAGGGTACTGATTGTTTAGAAGGCAGCTGTCTGACTCTGACATGGCAAATGGGAACATGGTTTGTGTAACATTAGCAACACATTATTAGCTGTTTGATAACATAATCAAGCAAAAGGCTAATCATATTAAAGGATTAGTTCACTTTCAAATGAAAATTAGCCCAAGCTTTACTCACCCTCAAGCCATCCTAGGTGTATATGACTCTCTTCTTTCCGATGAAAACAATGGGAGAAATATTAATAAATATCCTGACGCATCCGAGCTTTATAATGGCAGTGAATGGGGGTCACTATGAGCTGAAGAAAGTGCTTCCATCCAAAAACTCATACTAGTGACCCCCATTCACTGCCATTATAAAGCTCGGATGCGTCAGGATATTTATTAATATTTCTCCGATTGTGTTCATCAGAAAGAAGAGAGTCATATACACCTAGGATGGCTTGAGGGTGAGTAAATCATGGGCTAATTTTTATTTGAAAGTGAACTAATCCTTTAATTACCGTTATATGTCTGATGTTGTAAAGAGCGATACCATTGTGCAGCGCCTCAGTAAGTTGACTGAGCGGATCTCTGAGCTGGCCTGAATGAGTGGAGGTGGGGCTAATTTGCATATTCATTGGTCCTTATATATTAAATGAGGCAAGGGTGTAGTGTTACATTCAAGCTTTTTAAGGCATGAAGAATTTTTTTTTTTTAATTTTTATGTCATTTTGGTGATCAAAGATGAGTTTTAAGAAATAAAATTATTGACTACAGGAGGACTTCACAAAAAAAATTACAATCGCAGGTAGAGTACATTATGGTCATCCAAACTGTGGTCAACCTGAGCATTTTTTGACTCCCAGCTGCACTTCTACTTGAAGTGAATGAACAGCATGCACTCAAGTAGGAAGTAGGCCATTATGGTGGCTAGCTTTTTTCCCTGACAAAGAAAAGTCAGTGGGAGTTTGAAGCCTTGGTAATACTACAGTCCTCTTTGTGTATCAGTTTTTTTTTTTTCTCTCTCTCTTTTTTTTTTCGTTCCAAAAATGCAAATGAACTTAGGAGACAGGGGCATCGGGAACTTATTAACGCCCTGGATTTTTTTCCCCCCTTTTATGTCTCAGAGGATACAAATGAGTGGTTCGGACAGAAGAGGAGAGTGTCAGTAACCTGTACTGCTGTAAATGAGTCACTTATACGTCTAATGGGAGAGCTCTGAGCTACTGCCTCGTTCCTTCCAACTCCCTCCCGGCACCTCCGAGTAACACACTCAATTTTTCATGACATCTGGGACGATGAGTTCATCAGTTTTAAATGGGACATTTCCTCAATATTACCTCTTTTAACTAGGCTGTTTTTGGCACTCTTGCCTTTTGTGAAGAGAATGTTTGAAGAAGAAAAAAATTCCACATTTTTTGGCCATCAATGAATATTCATTGTTATAATAACTTGTGCTAAAAATGCTAAGATTCACTGTTTCAGAAATAAGAACCACTGCCTAACAATTTCCAAATAAGAAAATACCAATTTAAGAAGGCAATCTCTTACCTGTACTGTTCAGACCTTTAAGAAATAGTGCCAGTGGACAGGAAGTGAATGTCCTGTTCAGCAGGGGTCATAGGCTTCTGGGCTAGTGTGATCTTTTTTTAGACTAGTTTGATGTCTGGGTTCCCAGTGTTCTTTCTATATGTTTATATCATTATTCCTACTTCAAATTATTTTTAACTATTGAGACCTTTGCAATTACCTTTATTGCATGCAGCTTCTGCTGTCAAATATGAAAATGTATTTATCTGAATAAACTCATTGAGTGTGTCATTACATGCATACACTATATTAGCTTGCATACTAAACAGAATGTCTTGTTACTATATCTTATTGCTTTAATTTTGGTCAGAATATAAGATTAATTAGAAATGCAATAGGTTATCTGATAGGCTAGTTCAAAGAAAAACAAGATAATTTCAAAAAATGTATGTAAAATGTAATTTTATATAATGCGGCATTTAGGTCTGAACATTTCTGCAGTGTTATGATGTACAGTGTCACATTTACTTTCTATAAGCTTGTGTTTAGAATTCTTAATTGCTTTAATTAGCATTGCATTCCAGACATAACAGGCATTCCTGACAATGAGCAGCATAAAAATTTGATATTATTTTGCGCAATGAGTGATGAAAAGATATTTAGCAGTTATTTTTCATCACAGATAATGTTCATGTGCAACATTTAATAGGCAGCTAACGCTCAATTATAGGCTCAGATATGCTAATGATGAAATAATTAGTTTCAAAATGACAGGGAGGAAGTCGTAAATTCACAGGACAAGATGAACGGAACGATTCGGATTCTGACGGTAGTTTGTTTCTTAATGATACTGCAGATTTCAGAAACATAAAAGACTCTCATTTCATCCTCAGAGGTACATTTCAAAGTTTTCCAGTGAGATTTATGTCTGAAATTACTCCTGCAATAAAATAATCAAGGGATGTAATTAGATTTCCTCATCCATAAGCATTTAGGTTCTGCACATTTTGTGCAGAAAATGTGGCATATTTTGTGCAGAGTGGCATGAGCAGAGGTCAATAGGGCAGAGAGTGTATTCTTAGGAAAGAAAACAAACAGCCACGCATCCACCATAACCCACCGGCACCCACAATGCATCAGGCTGGCAGTGGCCTCCTCTCCCTATCCTCCTACACGTTTCTTTCTAAATTTGTCTTGCAGGCTCAGAGATAGACACTGGCAATTCATTGCAGACTAGCATCATTATGCTAGTTGTACATGCCTCAAATACCTCTTAATAAGTTGTGTGCCAGTATCACTGTGACGTTACGTTGAGAGTATGTCTGCGATAGGCCTAAATCCCCAAAGATGTCCTGCTGTGGCTGCAGGAACAAGAAAACAAATGAGCTACTCGGTGCTTCCCCATTCATCACGAACATGTGCATTTCCTTTCCCTTCTCTGTGTTTGTCTTTCTTTCCCTCATCTTTCTTTCTCATGGGGTTTGGTTTACACATCATCTCAAAACCAGCCCTGCACAGACATACTTCTCCCATGGGATAATTAAAACTATCTTTTATTCAGTGGCACAAACAAACAGGTTTTTGTTTCCTGCGGCTCAGGTCCAATAAACCAAACAAACATTAGCTTGCTTTAAACTGAAATTACAATCACACAACCTATATGCTTTAAAGTTGCCCCAATTATGCTATTTTATTGGCTCCTAATTTTGTTTTGGAGGTCTCCTAGGTTTACATGAATCCATTTTAATTTTATCATATACATTGTGGCATCACCTCTTCTCACAGTGTTTGAAATGGCTTGATAAAGGATTCAGTCTCTCTAAACCCCTCCTTTCCAAAAGCATACTCTATTCTGATTGGTCAGATGGCTCAGTTTGTTGTGATTGGTCTACCGCTTACAGCGCATCTCAGAAACAAAACGCCCTTTACCATATCTAAATTTCAGCTCCAGAGGCTTCCTCTCCACTATACACAGTGATACAAACAGTAACAATGGTGTCAGTTTTACTGTATCAATTCCACTCCTCCATGCCTCAGCGACAACTACAGTGTTTGAAGGCAGGTCAAAATGTGTTACATGTTGTAAGTTTGTAACAGGAAGTGAGACTGCATTACTGACGACGTTCAGAATTTATTCTTTCTATTAGAAGACAATAACTTTATTTGTTGTGCACGTTTATTTTTAAAATTTTGACAACCTTTAACATTCACAAACAGCTATATTACACACTGCATGAAAGGTAATATTCGAAAAAGCCTTTTAGGGGCACTTTATATTTTCATCCAAATTTTGGTTTTGCTTGCATTAAAGGGTCATGATGACAGATGGGGTCAGATTTAATTGGTGATTTAATTGGAGAATTTGATGTTTCCCTATTCAAAGAGATAGGAGCTGCACTTGCATGCCCAACAGGCGTTTCAAAGATGGCCGCCGAGTGAAGTGACTTGTCTTAAAGGGACTTTGAGGAAATGTTTGAGGAACTTTGAGGCTGTTCCTCTTGTATTATGAAGAATAGCACTGAATGGTTATTTCAGTACCAGATAGGAACAGAGGTCTGATACAAATCTAATCCACCTAAAAACAGCTGAGCTTTACTTTATTTTAAAGGTTAATTATCTCTGCCCTTGATTTGATGTGCTAAAGTATGCTTGCTTGTGCTGATTTGTGATCTGCTAATCGACATCTCTGTATCGTTCATTATAGGAACTGGTGGTGTTGTTTTAAAAAGCTCTCATTTGACAGCACAATTTCCAGTATCTGTGGTGTATTTAACAAAATTTCAGGCATGCTGCAAAAATAGATCGAGCCAGTCTGTCAGTATACTGCAAAGAATATACTACATGTCAGTAGTTGTGAAGCAAAGTAAGAGGAGGTCATGGAGGGAGATAGAAAAGCATTTGAAGAACTTTTGATAATACATTTTAAAGCAATTTTTTTTGCTAATACTAAAAAGCGACTAGCAGAGACTTTTAAATCACAAGTAATAAACACACAGCAATATAGTGTTTTACTAAAATAAAGTGTTTTACTAGCATCAGCATTTGTGCATGCGTATAACTAAGGCAGTGAAACCCTTCAGTGACCCTGAGTAAACAGTGCCTGTGAGCCGCTCTGAAGATGATCTCTTCAAGCCCAATGGACCAATAACATTTCTCATACATTCTGCTCACCTTTAGACACTGCTCTGGGCTGTAGAGACAGACTGCTGTGATTTAACACAAAGGATAAAGAAATGAATAACTGCTCCAGCCAAAGAGCACAGCCATAATCCTCACTAGCAAAACAGATGTTTGTGCTGCATTCAGATTAATGACCGTTACTGTATGTCCTACTGCAAGATCATCTGCTGCTACCTCAATAAGAGCAGCACAGTTCACCTGAGAAATCTACCTTTTTCTTTCTTTCTTTCATTCATTCCATACTTAAATTAATTCTATCATTTCTTTTCTTTTGTTCTATAAATTATTTCTGTTTTCTATAATTGTCTTTCTAAAATGTATTTCTTTCTTCCTTCTTTTAAATCTCCATTCATTCATTCATTCTTTTGATTTCTTTATTCCATACTTAAATTAATTCTATAATTTCTTTTGTTCTATAAATTCTTTCTGTTTTCTGTAATTGTCTTTCTAAAATGTATTTCTTTCTTCCTTCTTTTAAATCTCCATTCATTCATTCATTCTTTTGATTTGTTTATTCCATATTTAAATTAATTCTATAATTTTGTTTTCTAATTGTCTTTCTAAAATGTTTCTTTCTTTCTTTCTTTCTTTCTTTCTTTCAATCTTCATTATTATAATTCATTCTATACTTAAATTAATTCTATAATTTCTTTCCTTTTGTTCTATAAATACTTTCTTTTTTCTATAATTGTCTTTCTAAAATGTCTCATTCATTCATTCATACTTTAATTCTATTATTTATTTTGTTCTATAGATTATTTCTGTTTTCTATAATTGTCTTTCTAAAATGTATTTCTTGCTTCCTTCTTTTAAATCTTCATTCAATCATTCATTCTTTTGATTTTTTTATTCCATACTTAAATTAATTCTATAATTTATTTTGTTCTATAAATTCTTTCTGTTTTCTATAATTGTCTTTCTAAAATGTCTCTTTCTTTCTTTCTTTCTTTCTTTCTTTTAATCTTCATTTATTTATTCATTCATTCCATACCTAAATTAATTCTATAATTTCTTTCCTTTTGTTCTATAAATACTTTCTTTTTTTCTATGAATGTTTTTCTAAAATGTCTCTTTTATTCATTTATTCATACTTTAATTCTATCATTTCTTTTATTTTGTTCTATAGATTCTTTCTGTTTTCTATAAGTGTCTTTCTTTCAATCATTTTACACTTTCTAAAATGACTCTTTCTTTCTGAATGCATGACAGTTACATTTTTTTTTTTGCATTTTCTTTGGACTCTATTTGTTTAGAATATTGCCAAAAGTATTCTGGTGGTGGTTTGGAAAGTGAGAAACGCACTGGTAAAAATTTAGACACTTAAAACTTCTAACTGTGTGCTTTATGCAAATGAGTTCCACAGGGGAAAGGGTGAGACTGTAACAGATACATCACACCGTTCTGTCTACAGCTTGTGAGGCAGCAACAGATACGACCACGTGCTGAGCCTCCTGTCCTGAGGAAAGAGACATTAGCAAACACTACGTTCAGAGTTTTCGTCCAGCGAGACAGTAACGACTACAGCACATCCCGAGTCTCTGAGAGACAAAAGCGGATTGACCAAGTGCTGAGTGTCTGGCCCAGAAAGGCAGAAGACAAACATACATTTGCAGCAAGGTTAAGCTCAGGAGAGCAGACATTCATTTCAAGATTCCTTCGTCTGCATGTTCCAGATTGTTAAGGTCCTTCTGCACCTACTTCAGGGCCTCATCTGCATGTTCCAGATTTTAGGACCCTTTGGTGCTTTAGGAGATCAGCATCCTACAGAGCTTCACATTCAAGGTTGTTGAAATGGATTGGGCTCCTTTCCACACAGCAGCACAACCAGTGGAAGAAGTCACTGCCATCGGACTGCTCACTTGCCCACGTGGAACGTAAATTTCACTAACCAAACCTTTTTCCAGAGACCTTGGCATTGAGATACATTAGAGATAATAAAGCTGATATAACAATATAACGAATTATTATAACAAATCAATTTGTTTGTTTGTTTGATGCATAATAAGGTTCTTCACCTTATTAGTTTCAAAGAAACAACAGTTTATCTTTCCATAAGATAATGTAACTATATCATATCCACACCCAACTTAATCACTTGTATTTTATGCTTCTTATGCACTTTATTCCTTTATCATTCATGGTATTCATTAGTAGTTGTGTTAGTTAGTCTTTTTTATCTTTTTGTTAATAAAATATATCTTATTACACCTGTGTCTTCCTTGTGCTGATAATACAGAAGAGGCTCCACAAGTAACAATATCTCACCAATCTTTCAGATAATTCAGCTGACAAACTCCATCCAGTTTACATTCATTCTAAATGATTGAACAGCCCCCTGTTGGGAGTGTTCTCATACTGCCAGGTTAAAAATCATTGACTGGTGCCCCAAACTAAGAGGGGGAGAAGTGGTCCTCTGATGTACTCATAATCATACATTAAGTGACGTGTGATCAGCTGTGATTTTCCTTCCTTCCTTCCTTCCTTCACCCACTTACCCAACCTACCTACCTACCCACTGTTACACCTGGCTCAAAGATGTAACATTAAGGGAGACGACATGATGGAATAAATTCAAACATAATATTTATTAACCAAAATAACATAATCAAAATGTCAGTATCAGTAGAGTCAATCAGTATGAATTGTGTGTGAATGGATGCATCAAATGAAATGTTGTCAGTGCACATGAATGGATGTAAAACAAAACACAAAATAACACAACATTAGAATGTGGTCCTGGCGAACTGCTCCCAAGCAAGAACTGAGCAGCCGCCCACCTACCCAATCTACCTATCCACCCACCCGCCTACCCACTCACCAACCTACCTACCTACCCTCCTACCTGCCCAACCTACCCAACCTACCTACCCACCCACTTACCCAATATACCTATCCACCCCCCCGCCTAACCACCCACCCACCTACCTACCTACCTACCTACCCAACCTACCTACCCACCCACCTATCCACCTGCCTAACCCTACCTACCCACCAACAAGCCTACCCACCTCTACCTACCTACCTACCTACTCTGTTTCATAAACAGGACTGCAGGAGCATCTTCATGTAGCTCAGGACTGCCCACAGTGCATTACCACTGTCTTCCTCTTCTGTCTGCTAAATTGAGCTAAGTGCTAATTGATTGATAACAGTCCAAGGACCAAAAATGTCATTGTCACTATCAAATTGCATGAAACGCTCTTAGCACTGAAGTCGTCTTGACAAAATTAGAGACAAAAAAAAAAAAACCTGCTGGTAGTAAAAGTGGGAGTGGACTTCTTGAGGCTGTATGTAAACTGTTCATTATTCCGCTGGGGTTCACTTCATTAACCTCTCAACCATATGACCTCCACAGCACATTTGATTAACTTCACTCCCTAACTCTCTCATTTCAGTAAGCCTCACCTGCAGCGCTGCTGTCAGAACCCATTAAACCTTGCAGAAGGAGACGACATCTGGAATAGAGATTTGAGAGGAATCAAACTTAAAGGAAAGGTTTAATTTGTTTTCATTATTGGGGAAAGCACAACCGTTTATATCCGCCTTATTTTTAATGTAAGAGTGGACACAGCCAATTGTATCTTGCTTCCGGTGTCAGTTGTTTTGAAATCTACAATGCCAGGTGCAAAGAGTACTATTGTTGCAACCTATCAACGTCAATCGTAACACGATAGAAAACATGGATACCAGTTTAAATTTTCTTAATCAAATGTACTTATTCAACATTATTTTTATACCAACCCCTGTCAAACCCATCTTCAACCCTAGGAATTTTAATTCAAAAAGGCAAAAATATTGAATTTATATATATATATATATATATATTACTCTAAAACATAAATCTTGGGCTGAGAATGTGTGTGTGTGTGTGTGTGTTGTCACAAATGTAAGCCAAATGTTGGCTTACACACTGTTCCTTTTTTATTTAGTCTTTGTGGGCACAGTAAACTGGAAGCAAATGGGCCTCCAAAGTAGTAAGTAAATGTTAGGCTATATATCAAATTAAACAAGAGAATCCGGTGATTCAGGTGATACCAGATCGGTCCTTTAGCATCCATTAATCTGATCACAAATCAAATTATAACCCACAAGTGAAATGAATTTTCTACCTCAGAATAGTTTTTTTTCCATTAAATCCTTTCTATTTTTGCTCCCCTGTGCCATATTGCTCTCCAGTGTTTGCAGACATTAGATTCAAATGAACTGCTTTTTTCTTCTTTTGCCTTTGCCATATTTTGACATCATGAAACCGAATGAAACTGCGCTAATTTGTTACAGTCTGTCAGCAATACAAATCCACACAAAGGGAAGTTCCTTTCACTTTGTAACCACTGGATTTCCACAGCTCAAGAAAGGACATGTGAAATTGATTCCATTTTCCCGTTAGTGGCTCCTTTCCCTAAAGATTCACTTTTGGGCATGTAATTAATTTTAATTGGAATGTGATGTGATGCACACAGAAATAGCAGTGGAAGAGCGGGCGATCTAGCGACGGCCTGTCTGTCCCCTTTTCTTAGCCGTGTGTGATGCATGTTCATTTGAATTATTCCCACCCTGATGATGATCTGCTTTTAAAACCATTTAGCCCAGTTCAAACAACTGTACACAGAGTAGATGCTTTCTCTCCACATAATGTTGCCATCCAAAACACCAGTATAGAAAATTTGCTTTCCCTTTTTGAATACCGTCACATGTATTAAAACAGGTCTACATCAGAGTGTGACATATCAAAAGGAAGAAAATGGAGGGCGGAAAGGCTCTTTTTAATAGAGTGAATTTCAAGAGTGAAGTCCTCAGAGGATGCTGGGAAGACATAATGGCACTGACAATCAACTGGCTGAGTGCCTTCCTCGTTCTCTTTTCATCGGCTGGGATTTGGGGGATGCCTGTGTCGGCGTCTGTTTGAACCCGACACAGAGCCGGGGAGTCAGCTCGACTTAAGTGGAGCAGAGATAAGCACCAGGAGGCCGTGTGGAGACCCAGTTACCCATAATCCCACAGACCGCCCTGTGACATTGATAGATTAAAAGAAAAAAAAAGGAAATCAGTGCTCATATGTTCAGAGCTCAGTGTTGAGCTTGTTGTGGCCGCGAATTAATACATCACAATATAAGTCTTAAAAAAAAAAAAAAAAAAAAACAGTTCCATGGCAAGATAGCAACTGTCACAGCTCTGTCTGATGGAGGTGTGATTGCTTTTTTCTTCCTCTCAGACCTTGCACCTTTAACAAAGTAAACAACGGATTTAAAATCGCTTTTCCTTTCTGGGTACTTGTTTATCTCTGTGAAGGAATCTGATTGCAGTGCACATTGCAAACATTCAGCTTTTTCAATAGACGTCACAGCCAATGCATATCTGAATAGATGCCTCATTAAAAAAGAAAATGAACATCTCCAGCTAATTTTGTTATGACATGTAAAACATGATGGAACGCTCATAAACATGTCCAAATCCCCAGTTAAATGAAGGTTACCAGACATCCTACTGTCAGCTTTGATATTATAATCACAGGATACAATACTGCAAATATGTAGATATATGTAATGTTTATTTACTTGTTGAAAATGTTGAAACCAACAGCTTTAACGGAGGTGTCATCTGAGGGCATCTGTTGTGATATATCACAGGTATGGTATGTTCCTCTTGATGTTTTTATATTTAAATAAAACTGTAATTTGCCCATGTAAAAACCAACAGGTATAGATACTAAAATGATTTCTGCTACTATATCAACCTAATTCTACCTTCCCCTCAATAACTCTTTTATAACCAAAATACATTATATATATATATATATATATATACAAAATACAAAATACAAAGCCAAATATTCAGAGTTCAATACAAGTTAAGATCAATCCACAGCACTTGTGGATAATATAACAATGTTGATTACTATAAAATTAATTTGATTGATGTGTTCTTCCTTTTCTTAAAACAACAACAACAACAACAAAAAAACAAGTCTGGGTTAAAGTGAGGACCCTAAAGCCCAAAGTATAGTTAATTGTTTACGTGTACGCGAGGGTCAGCGTACAGTGCGCGTGACGCGAATTTTGTCATCAGAAGAGTTGCGCACCGCCGGATTTTTGTAACCGCACGCGCTTATACGCGCAGGTCGCACATGCGCATTTAATTGTTTTTTTGCAGTAATTCGTTTACCCACAAGGTGGCAACCGTGATCTTGGGGAATCGATTCACAAGGTAGTCAAAGAAAACTGCATAAACAGAACAGACAGGAACGCATGCAACAATAGAGGCCTACATAGAGATTGTGCAAAGAGGTTAGAAAGTACCCTCATTTGTACAACTCTATCATGAAATAATACAAAGATGTTTACATGGGTTGTAA
This sequence comes from Ctenopharyngodon idella, assembly GCF_019924925.1. Lineage (NCBI taxonomy): Eukaryota > Metazoa > Chordata > Actinopteri > Cypriniformes > Xenocyprididae > Ctenopharyngodon > Ctenopharyngodon idella. Next base: position 8,559,340 of record NC_067232.1, on the reverse strand, counting down.
CTCGTGGCTAGAGATTGTTCAAAACTGCGCATGTGTCAAACACCTGTGTATGCCAACGAGTCAAATGAAGTTTACTTTCCAAGGCTCGACTGTGCGCGTACACTGGCGCACGTGTACAAAAACGAAGTATACCCAGTGCTTTACAGAAGTGAATGTGGGTAATTGGTAAACGTTAAAATACTGTTTCAACAGTATAGCCACCAAATGTAAACAATATGCATAATAACATGATTTTAGTTTTATCCAGACTTATAATTTTGTTGACGTGATAACATAATGCCTAAAACCCCAAAACTACAGTAAAAAGAACTTTATGACTTTGCAAAGTTTTAACAGGCGAATAAGCACCGTAAATAAAGTGAGAAATAATTGTTTTTTTTTTTTTCCATAAAACCACAAACTTTTAAAGGGGTGGTTCATTGCAATTTCACTTTTTTTTTTTAACTTTAGTTAGTGTGTAATGTTGCTGTTAGAGCATAACCAACATCTGCAAAGTTACGACGCTCAAAGTTCAATGCAAAGAGAGAAATTTTCTCTTAAAGAATTCTCCGCTTAAGGACTACAACAAACTGCTGGTAGGGACTACAACGAGCTTCTTCCCAGGTTGGTGACATCACTAACTCTAACCCTGTCACTTCTTGAGTCTCTCCATCATTGTCTGACTCCGGTTTGAACATAAAAGGCTGAACAGTTTCTGACATTTCCAGTGAGTCTTCATGAGGTAATTGGCACTGCTAACACTATGTGCTAAACCCCGCCCTCAGCTTAGGAACAGCAGCTCATTTGCATTTAAAGGGACACACGTTTTTGCTCGCCCTCAAAAAGTGACAAATTTAACATGCTATAAAAAATTATCTGTAGGGTATTTTATACACACTCTGGGGACATCAGAGACTTATTTTACATCTTGTAAAAATGGCATTATACCACCCCTTTAAAGCCTCCATTTTGTTCCATTGTAAGTGCCTCACAACAACCTTAATTTTTGCTTTTTTATTTAAAGAAAATGAGGGGCGAGTCCAGTTTATTTTTATAAGGTAATCAACATTATCCCACAAATGTTGCCACAAATTAAGATGTTGTATCAAACCAGACTGTTTCTTTAAGTTTGCTCTTTAATTCTACAGATTCAAACAAATAAGTACAAGAAATTTTGAGAAAAGTTTTGGAAACAGACATTGTGAGGGTGAGGAATACTTCAGAAAGCATATTGTAATATACGCCAAATCTTCACTAACTGCTGGTGATTTGAAAGCTGCATTGCTAACATTACAGATGGAGAACATCACCTTCATGACCTTTACAACAACCAATTAAAGCAGCATTACAGACACTGCACAAGAGTGCCAGTGCTCCAATTAACAAGATAAATAACGACATTTGGATTTTGTCTCCTCGTCTCGGAGAAATGTGCCCCATCTAGACTCCAAAGTAAATAACAAAATAAAAAAGCAAACAGAAAACACTACAAAATAAAAAAAAGAATCTGAACAATTAGTATCAATCACACATGACAAATTTTATCTATGTAAAAAACAGCAACTAGCATCATGAAATAGCACTAGAAAGTAGATTGACGGATTCGATATTTTTTTTAGGTTGATTGACAGACTCACTAATTAAATTGTGAACTGTATTAATGCACCTCAGTCTGCAAACTAGTGCTAATACACCTACGAACGCTGTTCCTATATAACCTCACTGCTTTATGTAACTGAACTGTCTGTTGATTGAAATGAGCTCATCTTTATAACTGCCATGTGGGAATGATAATTGTCGAATAAATTTCTTTATTCTTGCCTATAATTTAAAATATCAGTAGCTGTATCTGAATTGTTTTCCTTCATTATCCCTTTCTCGTTACCATGGGAACTTGTGCAGACAGTCTTGTGTATAGTTTGAAATATGAAGACATAGTAAATAAATCTTTTTCGCATTAAATCTTGTTGAGAGATCTCATGGATGTCCTTAAATATGCTCTGAATAAAGCACAGGAGTCACACTTGAAGAATTGAGTCTAGCGTATCAAATATCAGCGAGTCATTCATATGTTTTGTTAAACAGCAAAAATGTTCCTGTGCACCATCTGTGGTGTGTATGCGGAAATGAAAATTTTCTCTCCCTGGATCTCATGCTCACGTTCTCTGGGAGGTGGCCTTTATCACTCCTCTCCTGACATGTGTTCTGTGTCGACACAAGGACACAAGCGGCGCTGGTATGGAGAATTATAATGAGGAACTTGGCTAGCTAAAGAAAAGCTCATCCTCCTGGGTAACACTTTATATTGAGCAGATGAAAATGTATAACAGCTAAGAAAAACCTTTATATTATTATCTTTTTGGACAGACAATAGCCTGACATCTGTATATTTTTCTGCACTTATCCACATCCCTCTTTCTGTTAGAATCTCTGATTGTGATTTTGCAATTTGCATATAGCATATGTTCAATTTTTGCTCACTTTTTTTTTTTTTTTGAAAAGTCCTCCTCGGCGGTTTGGATAACAGAGCCCAGTTTCACTCATGCCGGTAATTGTCCTCTTGACATTGCTAGATGAATAATATTGGTAATGTCAAGAAGATAGTTCAAGCAGAAAAGATTACCGGTCAATTGAGTTCCATTCGCTCTGTTCAAAATGAGTCAATTATTCCCATGGCCGGATCGCGCACAACTCTCAAGTTCTGTCACAAAACGAGCCCCCCAAAGGAGCTAATTGTTCATCCTCGCAGGTGTTCTTTTAGCTTTTAAGGAGAAATTTCTCTATGTCATTTATTTCAAGTTTAAAATAAATTTAATAATATATATGCCACAGAATAAGAGTGCAACCTCTCACTCTAGGAGCACAAATAACTACTAAAATAGCTGTTTGTTTTTTTTTGTAAGGACTGTTTCAGGCCAGTTTTTAGACAGACAAATCTGTCTAAGTCTAACTTGCCTAAACAGCTACTTATAAAATCAAGGACATGGTTTCAATAAAGTTATTTCCAGTGCGTTCACTGGAATTCCACTTAATTTTAAGGTGAATTCAGCCATCATAACATCAGTTTTGTGACAAATATTTGACATTGACTCTTCAGATTAGATTTTTTATTTAAAATTTGAGTGATTCATGAAGGACAACCACTTCACCAAATGGACAACCACATAGTTTCATCACTCAAAGAAAACTCCCTGACCTCTTGCTCATTTATATAATGCTAAAAATATCAGAGTAAATGGGTTTTTGAGATCTGAAGTCCATGAGCAAATGGAAAGGAGAGATGTTAGAAAATGTCAAAGTGTCTCTGTTTGGAAGTCCCTGAGATTTCACTTCTGTTCCTTGCAGAAATTGAGGTGCAGTGTTTTCACAAGAGACAAAAGCCAAGCAAACACGGCTGCAGGGCTTGCCACATTGATAAGGTGAGGTCAATGCAAGCTCATAATCGACTTCAACAGCTTATGGCGCTTGCCCTCTGGGAATTTCCACATATCAACAAAAGCAGCTCGGCGGAGCAAGTAATAATCTGCTGATATCTGGACTGTGGCATGGGACTACCATCGCCAGCGGCTTTCTGAAATGGTTTCCAAACAAATCCCTTCTAAAAAAGAGAAGAGTGCTTTAAGTAATTTATCAATACTCCATGAGGCCTTTGTCTTCATCTTTTTGAAACTCTCTGAAAATGCATTTCTGCTTAACTACAGCAACACGTTAGTTGCAGTTGAAATGCCTGTAGTTTGCGGTTCTGACTGGCATGGGTGCTCTTTTCAGTTTCTATGTGTTTCTTTTCAGTATTCTATTCTATCCTTTTCTCAGTTTCTATATTGCTTCATGTCATATTCAAAGTGCTGTGGTCTCTAAGCAAATTAAATGAATGTGTGTACACAAATAACTCAAAGTGAACCTAAGTGACATGTCAACATTTGTAATGACTACTGACGTGTGTCAAATCAGCTTTGTTGTTCATGACCCATTTACTTGCTTCTATTCAGCAGTGTTGGTGTCATTTAAAAGGATTATATTAAAATACACACACACACACAGCAGGGAGTATTGAACACACATCCGGAGCAGTGGGCAGCCATTTTTGCTGCGGCGCCTGGGGAGTGATTGGGGGTTAGGTGCCTTGCTCAAGGGCACCTCAGCTGTGGGTAATGAGAGTGGAAGAGAGCGCTGTTCATTCACTCCCCCACCTACATTTCCTGTCGGTAAGTCCGACTCTCTAACCATTAGGCCACAACTGCCTCAAGGTGTAATTGTAACTAAATCATAATGAATGTGCAGGAATCGTTCAAACTTTTCTCTTATTTTTTGGTTGATCATTGATTGTTCAGTGAAATATGTTGCCTCCGAAGCTGATTCAGTGCAGGAATCCAACAATCCCACCTGCCAAACTGTAAGCAAAGGCTGGTGTATCAGAGGACACATCACTGTGATGGATCATGAACTCTCTGCGGTGTGACATGGGGAGTATACATCATGCTGTCATGTGTTTTGATCCCTCCAGCCAGAACTCAAGTGTGTGACGCTATGCTGCAGAGGGAAAAAGCACACAACCTTCATTATAAAGACCCCATAAAATCATTATTTTTACCCTTCTACATATCTCATGAATTAATTTGCCCTCTATGTTTTGACACAGCAGTCCGTAGGCATTAGGATCAAACCCAGTTATGGTGCAACACACTTTTAGCTGTGACAATGCTGAAATGTTGAGAGCAGCTCCACAGTGGCTGTTACTGAAACAGTAGTTTTGGTGAAGGCATGGCTCGTTGAAGGGTGCATGCACCCAAATCACATAGTTTTTTGATTCTTCTGTCAAATATCTTAATCTGAAATGTGCCTCTACACTTTAAGCCTATTGACTCTTCACATTAAAGGAATAATATCCGTCGTTATTTACTTAGAGAAGATGTTCCAAATCCTTTTCCTTTTATATTATCCGTTGAATACAAAAGGTTTTATGAACAATCTTCATGTAGCTTTAATATATTGTATGATCGTTCATAGTGACCATGTCTATTAGGCGCCATAAAATTGGTCTCGTGCTTTAAATTAAAAGTCATACAAAAACTGTGATGTATTACAGAGATTTAAAGGCCCACTGAAGTGTCTTGGAACATGCAGAATTATTCAATGTGTTGACATAATTTCATCTGAAACAGGAAGACGGGGCGGGACATATCGAACAGCCCCTCACCCTTTTTAAAATAGCCAATAGCGTTTTGTTTATATCACAACTCAGCCAGAGCCACTAAGCTCAGTAAAGCCTCAGTTTCCTATGGAATCTCTAACCATTTCTCCTTCTAATCTCCTCCCTATAAAATGATAGCATTCTGTGCAGAATTCAAATGTGTCCGATAAGTTTTCTGGTGCGCCGATGCGTGATTATGATCGGCTCTGTGCTCTGATGTCTCTGGACCAGACTGTGTGCGCGCTGCTGCGGTTTTTTTATTGTGCTTTCCAAGTAATATCAATCAAACTGCAGTTGGGTTGTTTTGATTAAGTAATAATAACTCCAAAAAAATACAGGTAACTCACAAAATTAAAGTTCATTGAAAGTATGTTTTTATATATATTAAGTTTGTTTTTTAGTGAAAGCAGATAACTTCACATTTAATGTTAAACCAAACCAAGTAATTTCTTTGTAATTGCATTTACACACACACAAACAGATCAGCGCACACATACACACGCACGCGCGCGCGCGCACACAGACACTCACAAACCCAAAAGGACAAGCAAGGGTTCAGCATGTAAGACGTGTATGGTGTTCAACTACTTGCAGGAGTCGAAATTACAAATCCTCGATCACTTTTAGTCAGCTTTGACGAAACTGTCCTTAGCTAGCGCGTCTTTTTGAAGTGAATAGCAGCCTTGTCACCTGACCTGAATACTCCGCACTGATTCGCTAAAACGGACTTACCAGTTTCTGTACGCAAACAACAAGGGCGCTTGTCGGTTTTTGCTGTAATAAAACGTGAACTTGCGATGCCTCGACAGTGGACAATACCGGCTTTTTTGACTAAAGGTATTTAGGGTTCAGAACATGCTATATGTGGAGAATAACGCACAGCAGTTAGTTCATTTTTTTTTTTTTTTTAAACAGGGCGTTTATCGGTTTTTGCAAATGAATCCTTCATTTGATTGGACAGAAAATTTGATGAGAAGCTGAAGTCCGCGGTGATGTCATGAAAATCCGTGATTTATTTTAGTGGAAATGAGAGACTGTAAGTTTTGAATGCTTTTATCTCCTAAATGCGAATTTTGTCATTGTTTTGGAACACACCAGCTTATTCATAATCTTAAGGCTAACATATTCATACCAAAAGCTACAAAACTTACATTTTGATTTCAGGGGGTCTTTTAAGTAATTAATCACTGCTTAAAGTCATTATAATTTAAGTCTTTAATAGCATAAAGTCTACATTTAGCTTTTTACTTCTGGCGATTGTATTTATGCTTCAAATAATCCAAAAGCCAATGGAAAAATTCGATTGGGTTTTTGTCTTCCCCAAAAATACATCAACACTGCAGCACACTATAGGCATGGATCAGAATTTATTTACTGCTGCTGTCAGATAATGGGTTGGGTGTTTATGTCGAGATCACAAGAAAGAAAAACTATGCATGGCCTCTTTTGTAGATGTGCAACAGGTGGCATAATAAAATGGCTCACCTGCTCTTGAGCTGGACTGGCCGGTCTTGAGACTATAGAATGAATTGGAGATGCCTATTCTTGAAAAGAGCTGACGGAGGGGTTCTCTCATGGCCATAAGGCTGATTTTCTAACACATAACTGCACAACTGAATGGGTGAACACACAAACTCACCAGGATAAGTATGGAAAAAGTCATTGGGGCCCATCAACTGTTTGGTTACTGGCATTCTTCAAAATATCTTCTTTTGTGTTCAGCAGAAGATAGTAATTCATACAAGTTTGGAACTACTTCAGGGTGAGGAAATGATGACAGAATTTTCATTTTTGGGTGAACTATCCCTTTAATGGTTCATTAAAATACACCGAAATATCAGAAAACAATTCAGACGGCGGACAAGTAAACTACTGTCAGTATAGGCTTTTAATTAGCGATGGATGAAGGCATGTTAATGCGTGATGCTTACGTGTGTGAGTGTCGGTTCATGTGGTGTTGCTGCATATTATGAGAAAGAATCCTTAATGATGAACAGCTGGTGAAAATCTCACTGAATCTCATTACAAGGTTCTTCTCACTTCAGAGGTGCAGCAGAGCAATATACCTCAGGAAAAAGGGAAGATTTTCACATGCAGCTTTTCTAAATGTGTTATAAAATATTCCATTCAGGAAACTTTACTATGGGTTTAGAAGATAACGTGTGTTGGAACACACACCGTGCTCGTTTTAAAATTTTATCTTCTTCTCACAGAAAAGTGCATCGCTGGTAAGAAGGTGTGAGCCAAAAATTCTTGGAAATTTATAAAATTACCCCTGTCAGTGACATGTTTGAAGTTTTGCTTTTAAATCACCAGAGTGTCCTTGACTACAGTGAGATTTTAACAGCCTATTTTTAGCAGCTGTCACCACAAACCAGGGAAGGTTTGCCTTCATGTGCTAACTGCTCAGAAGTGCTCTCCATATGAACAATTTGCAAGCAACGTGGTGCTGGAAAGCCATATTGCGGTGGCTCTAAAAACAAATCATGCTAGCCATTTGTGGGATGTATTATCATGTGGAAAAAAAATGGCAAAACTAATATATTAATAATGGATGATGTGATTTATATGCTGTGGGATTTTTAAAGGAAGAGGGAAGTGTTGTTGTATTAAACCCCTGCATGTTCAAAGGCGATTTAATACAAATCTGATAATAAAGTGCTATGTATGCATTTTTAAAACAAATCTCTGTCTTGGGTTTGAAACCTACTAAATAATTCATTTATTTGATTAACTCAAAAGGAAAAAGGCTGAGTAGATCATTATTAGAGAAGATAAATTCATGAGAGTGTGAAAGAGCTTTATGAGATTTTGAGGAGGAAATGCTAAAGCTCTGATGTCTGTATTTGATAATTAGACACATATAGGCTTGTGGCAATATAACTAAGCATTCATGTCACAAATTATTATACACTACATATTTTGAAGTAAGCATTTGTCAAGGATTTACTGTACGATGACTGAAATGGGTAGCTGGTATTAGACTTGTTGAGCCAAGATTACAGGTTACAATTTATAATTTTAAAGGTTACAATTTATGTAGACGTATAAGTGAAAGTGTATCTTAGGTTCATTCTACTTAGGTTTTGTAGCACATTTTGATCTCTGTATAGTAAAAAAAAAAAAGTATTTCTATGAAATGGTAGACCTTCAGAAATATGCTCTGCTCAAGCTCAGGCACTTCAAACTTTTTAATTATAAAGTGGTTATTTACACTGACAAAAAAATTAACAGGATGCCTAAGGTGATTGACAAAGTTCCAAAGTTGCTCAGTGAGAAATAAAGTTACACACTGAGAATTAGTCTACTTGAAGATTTAGATTTTTTGTTGTTTAAATCGTTTTGATATTACAACCATTTCAGTATTTTTATCAAATGGGATGGAAAGTTTTAAAGTAAGAGAAATAAACTATCACTACAAAACATCAGAGAATTTGTAAAATCCACTGCTAATACTTACTGATGCTTGTGCTGTTTTTCCACCAAAGTGATGTCACTTCCTGAGGGATGATGGCATTAAGAGAGTGGCTTTTGTTAGTTAAAGGAACTTGTTCGAAATGCATCGGCGCTGCGCAGACTGATCGGTGAAACAACGGTTGTTTGCCGCTCTTGAACAAGCCTAATAGTACACAAGACTAACAAGATGGAAAGTGTAATTGATTATCAATTAAAACAATACCACGCCCCCCCCACCCCCATCCTGAAACATTTAATGGGGAAACACAAAATATTTCTTAATAAATTGCTATTTCATTTTCTTTCATTTATATTGTGAACTGTAATGAAATAAAACTCACTAATGTGATTTACATGTTTAAGGAGTTTAATATATCATCCAATATATTAAGACTTAAAGGGTTAGTTCACCCAAAAATGAAAATAATGTCATTTATTACTCACCCTCATGTCGTTCCACACCCGTAAGACCTTCATTCATCTTCAGAACACAAATTAAGATATTTTTGATTAAATCCGATGGCTCGGTGAGGCCTGCATTCACAGCAATGACATTTTCTCTCTCGAGATCCATAAAGGTACTAAAAACATATTTAAAACAGTTCATGTGAGTTCAGTAGTTCTACCTTAATATTATAAAGCGACGAGAATACTTTTTGTGTGCCAAAAAAACAAAATAACGACTTTTCAACAATATAGTGATGGGCCGATTTCCTATCAAATGGCTAAACTGCTGAAATCACGTGACTTTGGCGCTCAGAGTCACTGACTTGATTCGTAAAGCTCCGAAGCAGTGTTTTGAAATCGGTCCATCACTATATTGTTGAAAAGTCGTTATTTTGTTTTTTTGGCGCACAAAAAGTATTCTTGTCGCTTTATAAGCTGTTTTAAATATGTTTTTAGTACCTTTATGGATCTTGAGAGAGGAAATGTCATTGCTTTGAATGCAGGCCTCACCGAGCCATCGGATTTAATCAAAAATATCTTAATTTGTGTTCCGAAGATGAATGAAGGCCTTACGGGTGTAGAACGACATGAGGGTGAGTAATTAATGACATTATTTTCATTTTTGGGTGAACTAACCCTTTAAAAATGTCTTGACTGACCCGCTAGGTCCTGTAACTGGTCACCATTTAAAGGTTTTAATCTTAATCACTTTTTTTTTTTTTTTTTCTTTTGCCTTTACTTGTTCATTTTAAATAGTCCTGCAGTGTGATGGAATGTGAAACATGCTTATAGGATGCTGCAGTCTGGAACATTACAATTTACTCTGGGCTCAACAGTTATAAATCGCTGACATTTGTGCTGGTAGCAAATAGTACAAATCCTGGAAAGACAGATTTGAATTTGATACTGTCAGAATGTGTGCAGGAAAGAACCTGTTTGAGCTGTCAGCTCATCCTTACATCCTCACATCCAGCCTGGCTCCCTGCCAGACCAAAAAAAGAAGAAAAAAAAAAAAGAAAAAAAGATGAATTCTGATGAACTGTTTCATCATTGAAATTCTAATTTTAGACTGTTTCGAGATAAGACTACAGCTCATCAAATGACATTGTTTAAGCTACCTGTCTCCATCCAGGAGGAAGTGCACTGTTTGATCTAGTGCACTGTTGTTTTATCTCAGGGAAAGCTTCCACTCTAAAAGTTTAATTTTTAGATCAATATTTTGAGAGCTGATTAATTTTTTCTCATTGCTTCTTTTCTCACTTTAATCATGAAAAAAAAACTGAATGGCAAAACAAAAATGTATATACTCAGTGTATTTTGCAAGGCAGTTATATTGGGTTCAGGGTGTCCCGTCATGTGGTACCGTAACATTATCACTGAAGCAGTTTGCTCAAGAGCACAATGACAGCAAAAAATAGAGACGTCCAGAAACATATCTGTTGGGCGCTGTTGTCCATGAATGTTTGGGCATTTAAAGGGATCAGATTCCTCACTACGTTTTATTGTTTTTCAGCCCATTGATAATGTTAAATGTTCCTTGCTACACAAAACAGTGGTAATTAAATTCCAACATTTCCGTCTGCTTTTCTTTCTCTTTAAATTTGCTTTCTTTGATCCTTCTTAGATTCAAACAGGCAGTTTTTTGCTGAGTTAAAGAAGCCTATATCTTTAAGACCACATTTAAATTACATTTGTTAAGATTGGTTGGTAAGGGCAGTCATACACTCTTAAAAACCAAACGATCTTTATTGGCATCAATAGTTCCACAAAGAACCTTTACCATACATAGGACATTTTCATTGCACAAAAGATTCTTTATAGTGAAAAAAGGTTATGTAGATTAAAATGTTCTTCACGCTAAGAAAAACAATGGTTCTTTGGGGAACCAAAAATGGTTCTTCATGGCTTTAATGTGAAAACCCTCTTTTGGAACCTTTATTTTTACCTTTATTTGTATGATAATGTCCTGATGGTTGTGGTGTCACTGGCATAATGATTTCTTAAAACTCCCTTTTTTTGTATTTCATAATCAGTAGGTAGATTAAAGAGCTTTGGGCTGTGATGTTCCCTTTTAAATATATATATATATATATATATTTTTTTTTTTTTATTGAATGAGACTTAAATGAAAAGTGAAATGTTTCTACATAGTGATAGGGGCTGATATTATACACTGGAAAACGTATGAATGGTGACCGCAGTGAATATACAGATGAGCCATTTAAACAATGAATATGCAATGCAATATAACTAGACATTCACACACAAATTTCCCCCTTGCAGTAATAATACAGACATGATGAAAATCCCTGAACATTGCAGTTGACAGAGCGCCTCTCAAAGCTCCACTGCAGCCTTTTCCATGTGTTAGCTCCAACTTGCCAGATGCCAGACATCAGACACGCTTATTCACTGTCACAGCGACGGCCCTCAGATGCGGCGTAAGACAAGGGCTTTGCGTTTTGTCGGCATCTCTGCTGCTGGGGACAGATTTGTGCAGGAAAGAACCCCTGTGACATCTGGCCCTTATGTCGGCGGTGGGCCTAGCTGCCTAATGAAGGGACATGCTTGTGCTTGGCACTGCACTGCACACCATTTATTAACGTCAGAGAAAGTCACACCAGGGTCTGCTGCACACTTTAATGATGGCACACTCAAGCTCACAGTGTTTGCAAGCATTTGTGTGAGAAAGCTAGTCCTCTCAGACAGGCTTACACTTCATACATGCTCCCCTGTCTTTGAGTGCTTGTAAAATGTGTTCCTAACTAGAAGATACATTCAATATGAAATGATGCAAAGTTCAAAATATAGATCCAACATCAGATTTCTAATTTTAATATTAATTTTCACTGAATGAACCATTTTTTTTTTTTTTTTTTTTAGTCCAGCAGTTCTTTGCCTCTTTCTCTGTATTCCTATAGGTAAGTAAACAATTATTGTCTATTACAGTATTCTTCCATATTTTTGCATGTTAATGTGACTAATATTCTGATGTTCACTCCACTTTTAATTATTTGGAAAGTGAACGTAACGGTTTCATACAAATTGGCACACAAAACCCATGCAGCATACATTTTCCAAACTATTAACTTTGAGGGGTATATTTTAAACAACTGTCGATTGTCTACACCTTTTGATACAATTCTGAACCAAAATTGAAAGTAGGCTACTGAAAACAGGCATTTGCTAATATTAAATAAGGCTGCTTTCATGCAGTTTACATCTTGCTCCAGCACACCTGCCAGTGATTTCCATGTGAAACTGTAAAGCCTGATTCAGGTGTATTTGATTAGTACTGAAGCAGAACAATGCATGATGGGAACCCAGCCCAAAGCCCACGTCTAGGGGGCTGTTAACACAACACCATTTTCAGCTAAAGAAGGGAAAACTTTTTATGCATTTTGGCCATTCATTTACTTGATAACAGTGTTTTGGGGGCCTGAAAATGCAAACTTTTGAAAATGGGTTTCAAAAGTGCATATTTTTTAAACCGATAGCATTATCGTCTCCGTGTAAACTACAAAAACATGAATTTGTGAAAACGGTGACGTCATGTGCATGCTTATTACATGTTTAGGCACGTAGTGTTTCTTTACAAAGTGACATCGCCAACTACTGGCCTGGCATGAATACAGCATTTTTAATCGATTTGCAGATCCGTGTGAACGGGGATCATTTTCACAACATTGTCGCCTGTACGCGAAAAATGCAAAGGAAAACTTTTCCATTTTTAGTACATCGTTGTCGTGTAAGCGTACCCTAGAACTGAAGTAAAGACTTTATAAGACATCATGCATTGGTGTGCTGTAAAGTTTTATTATGTTCTGTGAAGTATAAAACTGTTGCTAGTCAGGATTTTATCAGTGTTACTTTACATGAGAGCATTACATTACATGAGAGAATTCAAATTTTTATTGTGGTTCATATGAGTTCATACAGAATGTCCCTCTATTGGTACAAGTCTCATTACCTGGTCTGATAAGTGATCAAAATGAATTAAAGCGGTCATATAATGCCACTTTTACAAGATGTAAAATAAGTCTCTGATGTCTCCAGAGTGTGTATGTGAAGTTTTAGCTTAAAATACCCCACAGATCATTTTTTATAGCATGTTAAATTTGTCACTTTTTGAGGGTGAGCAAAAACTCTCCGTTTTTGTGTGTGTCCCTTTAAATGCAAATGAGCTGCTGCTACTACGAAGAGGGCGGAGTTTCAAGAACTTGTGTTAGCACATAGTGTTAGCAGCTCCGATTACCTCACGCAGACTCACTGAAAATGTCAGAAACTGTTCAGCCTTTTATGTTCAAACCGGAGTCGGACAATGAGGGAGAGACTCAAGAAGAAGTGACAACATGTTTCTGAATGGTTAGTTGATGAATTTATGTAGCTGATGTGGAGTTAACTATCTTAAAGTCATTGATTAGCATATTCTGTCACGATAATCTATAATTCGATCGTGTGGGAACTGTTGTAAGATGCCTACAGAGCCAGAGAATACAGTGCACAGCATAAATGAGTACACCCCCTCTGAACAAATACTAAAGATGTATTTTCTTTATGATCACTAATACAATTCATGGAAAGATGGCAAAACTAAAATGTATTAAACTTATACATAATAAAAACTGAGAAATATATGTCATTAATAGCTATAATGACATAAATTAGCCAATTTTGTTTAAATTAAGGATTGCAGAAATGAGTACACCTTAGATTTAATTCAACAAATGTATAATATTCTAGCACTTAGTATGACCTCCATAATTTTGAATATACTGCTCTGACCCTTTTTGGCATGGACAAATTGTTCATGACAAATTGTCACATCTGTCCTGTTTAACTCCTGGATGATAAGCTAATAAAAATCCCTCATCTTTAATGGGGAGTGTTGCTCAACTCGTCTCTACAGAATCCCCCACAGGTGCTCAAGAGTGTTAAGATTGAGTGCAATACATGTCCTCAGAAGGTTTTTCAGCTTGGGAGAATGCATATCCTCATTGTCATGTTGAAAAAATGCCCAACAATGCAGGGAATGAGGAAAGGGTAACATCTTCTGTTTCAAGTTTGTGTATTAAATTACACAGTGGTGTGGGAATTCATGACAGCATTGATAAAGCACAACTCCCTCACACCTTCAGCACTCATACATCCTTATATAAGAGCTTTACTACCACTGAACTTTACTGTGGGAACCAGGCACTTCTCACTGTACTACTCCTCTAGCAACACCATAACATTTTGGATGCTGTTAGATCCAAAATGATTGATTTGGCCTCATGAGACTAGAGTATTGGTTCCCAGAATCTATATGTTGTAAATATGGGCTTTGAAAAACTGACTTTATTGTGCTTTGGCTACAGTAGGTAGTTCCAGTGAGAACAACAACCATGCATGTAATTTCTGCAGGCTGCATCTTACTCTGTGAGATAAACAGTCACTCATAGCTTTTGCTGGCTCTGAGACACTCGCTTTGTATTTCTCCTGCTCTTTGTCTAGCAAAAAAATCCCTCATCACTAAATGAAAGCTTAAAATGAAGGCCTGATTATTTCAGGGACCTTGTCACAAGTCCATTGTTTTTGAATTTCTGTGTTACTTTTGCTATATTTTCACACTTAAAACAATGATTTGCTAATCCTCTTGTACCACTGTCTTCTTTTGTGCTAAGAAATAAGTCTCCTGACCGTTCTTTCCCAAGTGGTTCCATTGTTGTCAGCATTAAGTCTGAGAATGATTCAGTGGGCTATATAACACTTTTAATTGTCAAGAAATTACTTCTCTTTAAATGTTTTGGTTCAACATACTTACCTGTTGATCAAACATTGCCTTAAACTTACACCAGAAAATTTTCGTTTTATTTAGTAACTTTTAGGAGGGTGTACTCATTTTTGCTACACAACATTTTATCACCTTGATAAGAAAATCTTATTTTCCTGAATAATTTTGACATGCTTCTTTGGTAATTGATTAAGCAGGCTTGCTGGAACATTATATCTCTAAAGAACATGTCTTCTAAGTAATTGAGTAATTGCTGACTTTCAGAAGTTTCAGAGGGGGTGTACTCATTTATGCTATGCACTGTATATGCTGCATGAAGATAGAACAGGTATAGTTCAGTTTAATTACGGTTATAACTTGTCATGTTGTTATCTTGCTTTTATGATATGCTATTGCATGTGTGTTACATGCTGTATTGCAGTAACATGGCCTCACCCCCTTTGTCGCATGTTCTCGGGGGAAGGGTTTATGTAAATTTTAGGGTTAGTGATGTCACCAACCCAGGAAGAAGCTTGTTGTAGTTCCTACCAGCCATTTGTTGTAGTCCTTAAACAGAGAATTCTTTAAAAGAAAATATCTCGCTTTGCTTTGAACTTTTATTATTGTAGCTTTGCAGATGTTGTTTATGCTCTAACAGTAACATTACACACTAACTAAAGTTTAAAAAGTGAAATTGCAATGAACCACCCCTTTAAATAAAATCACTTTTATCACTTTATATTCTCTCTATCAGCACATAACAGAGAGATGATGACAGAACTGCTAGATTTGCTGACAACAGCTGAGTGAAATTGGCAATAAACTGGTTCTGAAATTGGTTTCAGAAATAAAAGGATTAAAAAGATTTGTTTATATACGACTATAAAAACAATTATAGTTTTATTGTATCAGTTGAAATGCATGCAAAATCTTTGACAAGCCTATAGATGATTCTTTACAAACTTTTGATTGGTTTCAGGGATATGCGTTGAATCCTACAGGCTTTCCACATTCTTCAAAAAGATGTTGTTTCATTCGTAGTCATAAGAAAATTGAATTTTGAAATTCTGTCTGAGCTGTGCTGATAACCTCAAGGGCACTTAAGACGGTGTTAAAATGCCACTTAGAAAAACATGATTGGATGTTTTGAATTTTCATTGCGAGGAGAAAAAGCTCAAACACATTCAGCTGAGGAACTCTAAGCATTAATGAGAATATGTGTTTGTCATAAAAGAGTTTTGGGCTGAATATTGTGTGAAATTCTTTTACTGTATGTTTTGTTTAACTGTTAAAGAATTTTTGAAGCCTCAGACTTTGAAAGCACAGGTTCTGATGAGTAATATGTGCTGTATTTCGACTTTGCTAGTAGTGACATACGCAGAGCAAACTGAGTCATTTGCTCACAGATGTCACAGTGGCAGAAAGCACAGAAACAAGCTGCTTCTATAACCCCAAAAAATACAAGCAAAACTGTTCGTGTGGCATAAAGATATTTATAGGTATTTAGTTGCAAGTAGCTGTATATCTATCAAAATTTAATGCACCATGTTAAACTCTCCCATTTAGCTGTCGTTGAGGTGACATAGCGTAGACAAAATATACTCCATCTTCAACAGCCATTTAATCCAATTATGTCCTTTTTTGTCCTGTGGGATAAAAAGATTAAGCTAAAAGAGGATATATGACCAAAAAATGCAAGACTTTACAGCGCAACATTATGCATGAGAAAGGATTTAGCAGTTATTTAAACCTGAAAACAATGTTAGGATCAACATAGCCTTATGTTACACCACAATATGTGGCATGCCTTATGTTAGTTTTAACACTGTATTACCACATCTCTGAAGAATTCAAACTGGATTTTTAGATGTGATACAGCTTAAGAAAGGTATCTTCTTGGACCTTCTACGGTCTGAATGAGCCAATCCAGGAGTGAGGTCAGCCTCATAAGATACTGTTCACCTTTCATTTTGCTGAAAAAGACAATAAAAACATGCGTCTTAACTTAGTGTCACTCAAAAGACAAATTCTCATACATGTATATTTTTTTAACAGGGAAAAATAGGCACAAAAACAGATCAGCACTGTATTCTACATCAATAAATAGCAGACAGTACCTGTGCTTTTTATTTTAACTTATTGTAATCCTTTCTCATCTGTCACAAACCAAGTGTGTCTGTACAGTGACTTACACAAGATGGATACGCAGTGGTCATGGTGCCCTGCAGTGATGTTCTGTCGAGATCAGCTCTATTGAAGGGCTGGGGATCCATAGAAGTTCAACACTGTTGGGGAAAGAAAAGAGAGAGGAAAGTAATATATTTCATGGATTCTAAACACCAATAATTCTGGTACACTTTTACATCTCCCAACAGAAGAACATTATCACATACAAGTAAGACAGCTCAAACACTGTGGGCTGAAACACATCTCGAGCAATGTTGGCAGTGACCTCGAGAAAGCACAGTTACATTGACAAGCGTCTGTCAGTTGGAAGCTGTTGTCTACAGCCCTGCAATTATCTTTGGTTTCCAGAACAAATCCCTCAGTCGACTTGCCAAGTGTGTAGCGTTACCATAATGGCAGAGAATAAGAGAGTGCAAGTGCACTCCTGCAAGCAGATGGTGTCATTGTATCACTGTCAAACCTCTGAATTTTCAGTCCGACTGCATTAATTGACTCTTCAATCTTCACTGCTTTTGGTGCATAGCAAAAAAAAAAAAAAAAAGAAAAAAGAAAGAAAGAAAGAAAAAACACTAAATGAGACTAAATGACTTTGGTTAAAGTGAATAATGAATGCAAATAGTATTATGCATTATGAGCAATACAACACCTTATTCAAATCAAGGGGCCAAGGTTTGACTTGTTAGCATGTTTGGGATGCCGTCACTACCATACCTGGTTCTTTTTGAACCTAAAAAGTCTTAAAAAAAGAATCTCTCTCTTTTCACGGAATCTTTCTCTTTTCACCATAAAATCAAATTAGACAATTCTTGTTTTTTTTTTTTTTGTTGTTTTTTTTTAATGGAATATTGCAGTATTTATTATAAATGATTTATCTGTGTAGATCATTATAACACTTTATTTTGATGGTCCTACTTAGACATTCTGTTGACTATGCAAGAGTATTAGTAGACTGTCTGCTTAATATCTGCTAACAGCTTTATTGTGATGGTCCTCCAACAGACATTATACTGGATTTAAAGCTGCTGTCCTTAACTTTTTTTGGTTAAAAATGATCCAAAATCAATTACTGAGCAAATACATAACCAGCCAGTGTTCAAAACTATCTCCTTACCTTAGCTCAATTCACAATGGTAAGCTTGTAATAATGTTTTATAATTCAGGTGGTACTGGTGGGTTTTTGTGGGAAATTCGAGCATGTCGCTGTTTGTCTTTACGTCATTGCGTCACGTCTGTATACATAAAGAACAAGTCCCAGCTAGTAGGCTATATCGCATGTGAGGATGTGCATGTAACGTTAGAGATTAGACCGTACAGAAATTGAAATCTACAGGTAACGCTAATACACACTAAATACACATAGTCACGCAATGCTGATGTTGTTGACATTAACAATTTGAGAACAAAGTATAACGATAATAATAATTTGCATGGTTCGTTAGATTCGATCGTTAGATTTAATCACCATTGGCAGCACGATTTATTGTAATGCTTTTTTTCCCTTCAGTTGGTCAGAACAAAAGTGGCAGACATGTTACTTTCTTGTTCAGATGACATTTTCTGGTGAAAATTCTTACTTTGGTCATACTTCAAGACTACAATCTGTGATTCTGAAGTACAGTATCCACACCGTTGTGGGGACTGACAGCAAACATTAGATTCATCCGTGCTGAGGAATCGTGCCGATGCACAACCCACGTAAAGATGATAAATCTGCAAATAACTGCAATTCCACGTTTCAAACAGAGATGGCGACAAAGAGGCAGAACTTAAGGACTGCAGCTTTAAGTAACTTTGCAAGTACGTCAATTTATTCTACTAACCCTAACCCTACCAGTCTACTAATACTCAACTAATAATCTAATGAGAGTGTATTTTTTTTAAGTCATGTGCCCTCATAATCTTTAATCAAAATGACGTGTTTGCTGGAGTGAGGGCAACCTGTTACTCACATGAGATCACAGCAATAGCAAACAACATTGATCCAATGATCCAATCAATTCCTGATGGACAAAAATCAAGTCCCGCCCTGCATTTTTTCCTTGTTAGAGAAGCCGTTACACTCAGATATACGTCACAACAGGAAAAAAAAGACTATCGCAACTTCCGTTTCATGCCAACTTTCAAATTATTTGCATTTTCTGACAAAATCAGTATATCATTTCAATGATATACAAAATCAGTATATCATTTATACTCCATTACAGCACAGCACATGCAACTGCCTTTGAGATGCTAATAGATTGATTTGCACAGTTATTGTTGACCTCCTTGATACAACCATCATTTTCCACAAAGATCTCACTCAAAATTTTAATTAATCACTCATTGTCTTGTTTTTAAATGTCCTTGAATCACTGCAGTACAATTAACTTCCTAAAAAGCTGTAATTTGTGAAGAATTAAACAGCTGAAGAGATGGGTGAGTGGTAAAATGATTACAAGAAAACAGGTGAAAACAACAAGGCTCACTGCACTCTGAATTCACAAACAGGCGCTAGGCACTCTGGGAATGTGGCCCCTGGCTCACACAGTTATAAGCTCAGCATGAGAATGGCTCTGTGCAATACGTCTGCCAAAAGAGCACCAATAATGCTGGAATCCATTATATTCCTATAATACTAATCAGTCTAACACCAAAACTAAACAGAAGCTATGCAAACATGGCTGCATTTTCCAGGTGCTATGCTCAGGAGGGACTACCGGAGTGTGATTTTCACTAGAGGAGACAGGATAAGCCACAAATGCATGTCTTCCTAAAGCATATGGAGTGTTTATTAAATGAAGAGGAAAGTTCTCTATAATGAGAAGAGTGGGACTACAGCTAATTGAGATTCATTAAAAACTAAAGGATAATTACATTGTGTCTAGCATGCTGAATTGAATATTTCATTATCACACGATCAAGAGTGCTGTGGTTTCGAAGCACAGCTGTGATTCGGCCGTGGGTCGCGGTGATTCAGACCGACAGAATGATTGTGAGTGTAATATTTTAACAACAATTCAATATTGTTGATGATAATATTGAGTAACTCACATTTTACACACAATATTGCCAGTTACTTTGTCTATTCTTGCTGCGACAACTAAAATAGTTACACATGAAGTCAAAGCAGTGCTTGAACTAATCATTTGAGTGACTGATTCAATGAAGCACTTAAATGACAGTCTGTCTACCTGGAACATACAAACATGGACAAGTGGAGTGCTTCAAAGTCCCAGGGCTGTTGGGATGTTTATTAGCCCTCTTGGAATGCCGCTCAGTAAATCAAATTCGAGGAACCAAGTACTATAACTATAAAGTTTTAATAATCGTTCTAATTCTTTGAGACTCTATAATGATAATGACACCGATGAACAATATCATTGGAATCACTTTCAGAGCGATTTTTCTAGCTGATGAAAGATAAAAACATTGACAACAAATCGGAATCTACCTGACTGAGTTTGAGAATTTAAAGGATTAGTTCACTTTTAAATGAAAATTAGCCCAAGCTTTACTCACCCTCAAGCCATCCTAGGTGTATATGACTTTCTTCTTTCTAATGAACACAATCGTTGAAATATTAATAAATATCCTGACGCGTCCGAGCTTTATAATGGCAGTGAGATCAACAAGTATGAGCTGAAGAAAGTGTCTCCATCCACATCCATCCATCATAAACATACTCCACACGGCTCCAAGGGTTAATAAAGACCTTCTGAAGCAAAGCGATGCATTTGTGTAAAAAAAAAATATCCATATTTAACAAGTTATGAAGTAAAATATCTAGCTTCCGCCAGACCGCCTTCCGTATTCAAATTATGAAAAAAACGGAACTGGTGTCACGTCAGTTAACTTTTTCCGTAAGTTGAATAGGGAAGGTGTAGGACGTAGCTTAAGCGTTTTGAACTGTGAGAGTTTTATACTTTCTGGCGGAAGCTAGATATTTTACTTCATAACTTGTTAAATACAGATATTTTTTTTACACAAACGCATCGCTTCGCTTCAGAAGGCCTTTATTAACCCCCTGGAGCCGTGTGGAGTATGTTTATGATGGATGGAAGCACTTTCTTCATCTCATACTCATTGATCCCGCATACTGCCATTATAAAGCTCGGATGCGTCAGGATATATTTATTAATATTTCTCCGATTGTGTTCATCAGAAAGAAGAAAGTCATATAGGATGGCTTGAGGGTAAATAAAGCTTGAGGTAATTTTTATTTGAAAGTGAACTAATCCTTTGACAGAACGTTATTGTGCATTGGTTGCACTGGATGAACAATAAAAAATGATAACTATAAAGATAACTATAACAATAATTATATTAGAATCCACAATAAACGCATGATAATGTTATGTTTATTGTAAGCATGCACTGCAGTCATGCCATTTGTCACTTTAAATGCTTGATCAACTTAAAGTTCGGTGAATTCTGATTGGCTATCAATGTTTTTATCCTTCATCAGCTGAAAAAAAGTTCTGAAAATGATTCCAATGATCTGTTATTGTTATACCTAATTAAAACTTTACATTTATAGTTATAAATATTTATATATATAACTGTTGTATAATCTGATATACAGTAGGCTATTAATACTGCTATTATCTACACAAGTAAAGGCAATCTACTTATTTCTTCACTAAGCTTTCTGTACACTTGTAAGAGGCAAGTATAATCTACAGTATAAGTAACACAACTTACCTGGCATACAGCATCTGCACAAAGACTGTGTATAAGCACTTCCTCAGCCAAATGAGACGGAGCCCCCTCACTTCTCACTGATTGGTTTTATCAATATGCTCCACATATCAACTGCAAAGCGCCTGCAACGACAGGGAAGAGATGTTACTCGGGTTAAACAGACACAACGTTTAAGGGGAGGCTGAGAAGGGATATCCTACTCTTGGCAGCATAAAAGGCAGAGACTAGAGCTGGATATGTGGGAGGACTTGGGTTGGGGAAGCAGCTGATGATAGTCATACCCTCCTCAGCGATAATATTTGTGTCTAAAATCTTGCCTGAAGATAACATGAATATGACTAGTGTATTTTGTCTGACAGTAGTGGTAGTTGTCAAAAAATGAATAGCCTAAAATGCCTCAGAGGTTTCCTAGCCTCCAACTACATCATGAGGTTGTTTCGGCTGTTTGTTAAAGATGTTTATACCCTGCTTATGATTCATGTGGAAAAGCTGTATCTTCTTTCACTCTCCTCCACACTGACTGTCCGATGGTTTAAAGTAGGTAATGATTACATCTCACATAACATTCCCAGGCTTAAATAAAAGCTACAAGCTTCATTTAAAAGAATTTAGTGGATTTATTTTCAAATCTCTACATCGTCTGCGCTGATCATTGATTATGGAAAAGTAATGGAGGCTGGATTAACTGGTCTCTTTCCATTATCCACGTTCATTCCAAAAGGATCCTCTGAAGAGGCTTAGGCCTTGAGGCTCTAACACACTTTCATGCCCGAGTTGTACAAGTCTTTTTAATTCTTGTACAATGGCTTTCATTGACATTGTGGGATATCAACATCACAAGGGTATAAAATAAAATAAGACTACATTTGAAAAGATGAAAGGCCCAACAGACCCCTCATCTAACATTTCAAAGGACTGAACACTGCTAAGAAATCAGAGCTTGTCGATTTCTCATTTTGTACAGTTAAGAGCTTTGTGTCCTTAACATTTGTTTGTCTGCTCTCCTGCTGTGTTAAAACCCCATAGGAATTGAATTACAAGACCAGCACATAACATCTTCAAGCATCATGCTGCCTGACAAAATCTTTTTAACTAATCATTGTTTAAGATGGTTAAATCTGCATATTTATATGTTTGATTTAATATTTAGGTAGTTAATGTTGATATTTTTTTTATTTTTACCCTTGCTACTGATGGTTATGTAAAACGTTAAAGGCCAACAGACAAGTTATAAAGCTTAATGGAATGTACTGTAGTTAATATTTAAAAAAATTGCCAATAGCTAAGGTAGGTGTTTATATAGCAATTAAAATTTTTGTTATTGTATTGTTGTGCAAGTGCCCTTAGTTTTTAATATCATGGCTATATTAAAAGTTGCTGTTTGGGCCACGACTTTACACAAACATGTAATTCCCACAATGCGAAAATAAATGTGATGACAAGTCTAAAGCCCTTTTGTTCAAATGACTCTCCATCTCAGTCTCCCTACATGATGACCAACTGTCACAAAAAATGACAGTGATTTTCAACAGAGATGGAAATTCCACTAGGATGACAGCAAATTGAATGTCTTGTGTGTGAATACAGTCTCCCAGAAGAAAGCATCATGCATTAATCTGTTACTGTCATCATAAATGCATTCTTCCTCACCACAGAAAAAATGCAAAAAGATTAACAGAAAACTTAAAAAGTCCTGTTGGTTGATAATAATGCTGCCTTCACGTGTTCTCGGAATTATTGTAAATACGAGTTTCCTAGGTAAAAATTGCATATGAACGCCCTCCCATTTCAAATTGAATGCGATGAGCTCGTAATCATGACTTCAGAGGTGGGAATTATCAAATTTCCAATATCCCGTGAAGGCAGCATAACTAAGGGCCCTATTTTAATGATCTAAGTGCATGGTCTAAAGCGCACGGCGCAAGTGCACTTAGGGCGTGTCCGAATCCACTTTTGCTAGTTTAAGGATTGGAAAAATGGTTGGCGTGCCCGGCGCATGGTCTAAAAGGGTTGTCTCTATTCTCTTAATGAGTAATGGGTGTGTTTTGGGCATAATGTGCAATAAACCAATCAGAGTCTCATCTCCTATTCCCTTTAAAAGCCAGTTGCGCTCGCGCCATGGAGGAATTTGCAAGTGGAAAAACTGAACGCTTCTCTAGCGAGGAAACGGATCTGCGAGCAGACTATCTACAGGAAAAGCCGGATTCCACCAAAGCATTTTTATCTTTATGCGCACAATAATAATCTTTTACATTGTAATCCTTTTATTTTTAATATTTGGCATGTTTGTGTCCTGCTGCGCGTCCCTGTGTGTGCAATAAGCAGGGTGTACGTGCATAGGGGCTTATTACTAACACGCTCTTTAAATAACAAAACAAATATTGCGAATATTGGACTTTAGACCAGGTTTCAGTTGATCAATGGCGCAGTCTATTTCAGTTGCCTCAAAATAGTAATGCGCCAACAATGCACCTGAACACACCTCGTTTTCAGACCAGCATGCCCATGGGCAAACAGATGGGTGCAAATGCATTTGATATTTAAACAACATGGCGCAGGACGTGAAAATGATAACTGCGTCGCTCTGAAACTAGCAAAAAACACTTGTGTCGCGCCTGGCGCCGCATTGCGCTGGGTGTATGATAGGGCCCTCAGTCTCATTAATTCACAGCACATATTAGACATAAACCCTTTTTTTTTCATATTAAGCACCTTCATGTTTGCTGTTGAAATATCAGACCTCCTGCACTCTCTTTCACTGTGAAACAGTGTTTCAGGACAAATGAGCTATATATCCAAGCTTCAAAATCCACTGCTGACATGTTCATGCCGCAGGTACTACTGCAAAATCGCCACCTGTGTGCCACTGATTAGAAGACACTGCCCATTTTAATTAGCAAGCCTAAAGCCATTCAGTCATATCTGTCCACAAATCACAATAATACCATAAATATTATTTAAATAATGAATGATCTATTTTTCATTCTATTTAATTACATGCTATTTTACACAATAAATTAAATATAGCAGCTGAAGATTTTATTTCAAGCAGACCATTAACGATCAAAAACCACAGCAGCGTTAATGCAACTAAAACATCTTCACCATTGTTTCCATTCCTATTACCTTTCCATTGTAAAATAAGCCATCTGATAGGCGATGTGATTTAATCATCCTTTGTTGCCTTACAAATGGTTCTCGGTGTGAAAAACGCATCTGTTTGAGCATGTCCCTGTCTTGTCCTTAATTAGACTATAAAACATGGCTGACCTCTACAAAAGACTTCCATCCATCAAGAGAACCAAAATAATGTGACGATGGTCAAAATTAATAGACGAACTAATATATGAAGTTACAAGCTTTGAATCTTTGAAAAAGCTTAAATTGATAACGAAAAGGTTGCATTAATTGATTTTTTTTTATTTGCACATAATTGCTCTAGCAGAAAAAACACCAAATGAACACTGTTTTAGTCTCTTGTTGCTGTTATGCTCCACATGTGGGGATCGCCTGCATCATAATTAATACAAAAATGGTTAATTACCCAAATGTTCAAAGCATTGTTCCTGAAGGCCACATTTCACTTGAGGTCATACTGTCGCTACTTAATATTTTAATGGTGTGTGCAATTAATCTGTGCATAGTTTCACAAGTCTATTTCATACTGAGAGGGATTCTGTCTTCAAGCGAACCTAAAGGGATGTTTGTGTTAATTGCTAAATGGCTTATTAATTGTACTGTCACAACAAAACATTAATACATGCTCCTCACTCTGAAATAAAATTGTTTGCTTTATTGTTTTCTCTTGCTAAAAGAACGTTCTGTGGTACATATAGGTACTTGGTGTTTCCGTTAAATTATGACAGATTTATGACAAATGACTTCCATAATCCATCTGCCCAGGGTGTTTCCCTGCCTATACGGCCTGGGAAGTTGGGAAAATGGATGGACTTCCACAATAATAAAACTATGTATCAAAGCAGGTAAGAATCTGTAATAAACCCCACACAGAAAAGTCCCCAGAGTTAAATCAACTCTGTTCAGAGAACATATGGTCCCTCTCTACATAGAGTTAAAATAACACTGAAGCAGAGTTAAAGTTAATGAGATAATATGTTGTTTGTGGAGTTGTGTAATCAGATCTTGAGAGATTTAATGTCTTTTATCTTCAGTTGATTTCATCTAAGTCTGTGGCTGGAAGTCAGTTGTAGTTCTTGTGTTTCTCTTCAGTGATTCTGCTTGTTAACAGCAGGTGTTCATCACTAATGCTCAATCATCAATTAATCAATCAATCACTTAATTATCTAATTAACTTTAACTCTGCTTCAGTGTTACATTAACACTATATAGAGAGGGACCATATGTAATCTGAGTTGACTTGATTTAACAAGTGCAGGAAAAAGCAATATATACAACTAAACTATATTTGAATGCACTTGTTGTCATGAAGAGACAATTTTGCAGCTTACCCAGTCTGATTCAATCCACTGCATCTCAGCTCACAGATAGACTGGTACCTGTTAGAAGGATATACATACATATTTAAGATACAGATTTTGAGGCGATATTAGTACAATACACAAAATGAAGAAGAGACAATGAGTGAGACTACAAGTCAAAACAAATGTACACTCGCATGCACGATTAACAGATGGATTGAAAACAGTTTGACAAAACATATGTTACTATCAAAAAAGTAAACCAATTTGTGGGGCTGGACAAAAGCTGTCAGAGCAGAATATGATTTGAGAGCAACCATCTTTTTCAGCGTTTCTGGTTAAAAAGCTTAGTTTAGCTGGTCAGGTATTAAAGATCAGTTTTAGCTTGTTTTAAAAGATGGATTGTTAATTGTTTTTCTTTCTTTCTTATGTGTTAGGAAGTCATTTTTGATGTCACTAGTTAACTTTATTAGCGGATTTAGAGGGCCGAAGCATTTATTTGGGGTTAGTGAGGGCAGGTTTACTTTTTGAAGTATAAATAACTTAATTTATGACTGGCATTCGCAACATTAGAGTTATTATTAGGGTTACCTGCTTAACGTTTAGTCATCCTTTCGAAGTCTTAATACGCGTCAGCATTCAGTTCTAATAGTCACAAAAAAGAGTTCAGGTCTCTATGGGGCCTTCAATAGTGCTGATATTTAAAAGCATTGGTATTACAACACAAATGCAGCCTTCTGATGTTCATTAACATAAATAGCAGAAGAAAATATACTGTAGGTAGCAGAGATAAAGCAATTTAACTGGATCCCATTCACTCCTGTGAGTGATGAAATATGAGTGTGAATATCAGCCATATTCACATTGGCTACAGTGGTTAACACCAAAGGCTGAAGGCACTTAGAACATCTTATTGGAATATGGGGACGTTCTTACCTCCTGAATCTCCATATCATTCTCAGAGTCACGTTAGTGCAGACAAGTCAGTCCGACTTATTGTTTAATAAGCTGAAGCTTAAAGAGTGTGTTAAAAAAGATTCAATTTATTGATCTAAACAGTTGATTTCCATTAACATGTTAAACATTTAAATGACTAATCAAGAGTCAATGAACAATTTAGAGCTAAAGTTAAAAATTATTTAACAAAGTTTAATTCTATTAATGTAGCTTATCTATTATTACACAAAATGACTTGACAACGTCTCTACGGTTCCTTTTTGTGGCTTTTCTGTTAAATATATATATAAAAAAACATATTAGCCATTTCCTCAGGTCAAACAGGCATTTAGTACTAGAGACAAGTACGTACCTAATCTAATTTTACAAAAATGATCTCATCCTTATTAACAAATTATAGCAACACAAGTTTAACAATTATAATCACCTATTTAGTGAAGCTTGCACAAGGCGCTTTACATCCTTTTTATTACATTTTTATGTACAAATACAAGCTACACACAAAGCAAAGCACTTGGATGTGGCTACGTACATAGCCAATTGCTTTCAAACCCAATACTGATATCAAAATTAAATATACAAACTCAGTATTTACCATCATCAAATCAAGAAGTATTAAGAAAGATGTTATGTACAAAATGAGTCTTTTCACTGTGGCGATACATTTTTTTCCTTAACGCAAAGATTCCCAAAACCAGGGAAGCACAATGTGTAGTTAATTCCATGCTTTACATTTGGGGGACAAACAATGGAAAACTAAAGGAAGGAGCATTCAATGACAAAAGTACACTGCCAAATTCTGGCTAGAACTAATGTTCATATGGTATCTTACAAAGAAGTCAACAGTTTCAGATAGGAAAAGAAGGGACTGTGTAGCTTTTTCCCTTTAAGGTTAGGATGAGATTAAAAACATGGTTGACCTATCACTTAAAAATCCCTTTTTAGATTATTTAGTAAATACGGTTTGCGTTGTATGGAGGTCACGTGATCTGGAGCACCTTTAATATCTACCATAGGGGTGATCTCTGTAGCCCCCTCGATTAAGTCTTGATGCTGGAGCTTTGAGGTTGGGCCGGGATGATATCCAGTCCTCTTCTGCTGAAAGTAAGATGATTAAAAAGTTAAAAAAAAAAAAAAAAAAAATGTATAACTAATAAATAATCAGGTAAAACAATCTTCATTTAAAGTATCTGGCAGAAAAACTGAATTTAACACAAGTGATATGTAGATGTTACAAAGTAGAGAAACCTCTGTAAATGGCTGAAATGCAATGCTATGACGATTCATCAAGTGATGGATATCCCAAGGCCATGTAATTCCATGTGACATTAGCAATTTTTAATGCTTTTTTTATCTAAGCATTACAAAATGATAAACTGAGCACCAGCTGATCATCTTACACATACATTTCAATAATTAGTTTAGAGCTCCATTCCCACATCTTATCTTAGGCATGTTCGCCTCGGTCCATTATCATAGATTTCAGAAATATACAATGTCACTTTGCCCTAATTATCAGTTACCAAAGGCAGAGCAGATGAGGCATGAACTCCTGGCTGAGCTCACAGTATGACCCTGCTGTCATTTAAATACAGTATGTGTTGGGAGCCGATGCTCCATTAGGTTCTCTGAGTGTGATCGCTGAGCCATTGAGGAAACAATCAGCAGGCCTTCAGGGCAAAGAACCTTAACCTTCATTGTTGCTAACTACCATTTCACCGAGAAAGGAGGAAAAACCATTATACATCATGACAAAAGCCCTTACATTCCAGTATTCTGTGTAATGATCACTACCACACAAACAGCCCTCCCTTACTCACATTACACTTAATATGTTTTCCCCTTACATCCTCCTCACTGTGAAAAACTATCTCTGATCTTGGCAGCTTACAATGATCCTATGGAAGTCTGTTTCTGCCTCTGAGTAAAATAAATAAATAAATAAATAAATAAATACAACATGTAATTGTGAGATAAAGTTAATTTTTAAATAAAATCACATTGTGAGATATAAAGTCACAATTACAAGAAAGTCAAATTGTAAAAAACAGTCATAATTGCAATACATAAAATCACATTGCAAAATATAGTCACATTTTTAGATATAAAGTCACAGTTAACTTGTGAGATATAGTCACATTGCGAGAAAATGAAATCACATTGCAAGAAATAGTCTTAAATGAAGTCACATTCTGAGATATAAAGTCACAATGTGACAAATAAAGTCACATTTTGAGATATAAAGTCAAAATCGCACTTTAATGTCACATTGCTAGAAATATTTACAATTGTGATAAAGACATCATGAGACATCATATTGCAAATTATAAAATATACTGTGAGATATAATGAAAGGTTGCAACTGAGAAACAAAGTCGCAACTGGGAGAAATGAAGATGCAACTGTGAGACTTCACACATTGTGCAATATGAAGTCACAAATGCAAGACAAAGTCGCTATTGTGAAATAAAGTCACAAGTTACCTTTTTTTTTTTACTCTGAGGCGGAAATCCATATGATCCTAACTGCCTAACAAGCAAAACCTTTTGTAAGACACAAAAAATTCTTGGTTTCAAGTCAAAAGGTGGCAAAATATCAAATCATTCCTTTTAACACAGACACTCCACTGCACAAATTGACACAATGCAAAATGGATGAGCAGTCACGTATACAACGGGAAACTGGCATCAGTGGAGCACAACAGTCCATGCCAAGAACAGAGGGAATCCTGCATCAAATATAATCCAGAGAGGGCACATATTCAAAAGGCAAAGTATGGGCTAAAAGGCCATTCTGTCTCTCTTGGTGGGCCTCAGCAATGCCTCCAGCTCTCTACTGGCTCTGGTCCATGATTTCAAGTGCATCTTAAAACCCAGCCCTAAAGCAGACTAGTAAGGTAAAATGGCAGCTGCTGTGCCCTGGGCCTCTGTGATTTAACAACTGGCGAATGCCGCTAGGTGTTTTTCCTTACCTTTAGCTCTGAAACATTTAACAGCAATATGGAAAATGAATGAGGCAAAGAGGTTTCTCACTGGTGTGGGCAATGTGCCATGACTGAGTTTCAGCCCGCCTGCTACGCGAACTACTGTTATGCAAAGAGGATGTTTCTCTTTGTGGTGCACTGTTCAAAATGGTTCACCTAAAATCCTAATAGTTTCCTAGTGAGCTAAAAGAAAAAAAAAAAAAAGTCTGAAATGAAAATCATGTTGCTTTAGCAGAACTGTAGATCAGATAAATTCCTTACCATAATTGTTATAGGTTTCATCATTATTGCCATGTCCATATTCATAATATTCTGAGACGCTGTAAGAGGAAATATATTTGTTATGAGACATTTTGACAGATTCTTAGAATGATAATACACATTAATTAGCTCATGTTGTGACAAAATGTCTTTCAAAATTAAATGTGCACCTTTTCGACTGGTTGCTGTAGTTGTCATCATAGCCCTCATAACTCTGGTCATCATATTCCCCGTCATAACCATCATCATATCCCTGAAATCACAGAAACACAAAAGAATAATCACAGACGGAGACGTAAGAGGACTGAATCCGTCTCAAAGCAGTACTCTAATTGTTTAGGGTTGAAAAATCAATGTTTAATTACACTGCAATAGGATTTCTCTAATAAATATACTCCCAGAGTGGTGGACTGGCACAGTTGAATCATGTCCAACAGAAAATATTGATCAGTAAGCGACAATTGTCTCATTTGCCATGTCTGAAGACAAGTGGATAATGCCTAGGTCGATTCAGTATTACAGACAAAAGAAACAATAAACAGATTAAAAATTCATACTGAGATGTTCAAGAGATCCTACATGACTGGTGTCATCCATACACGTATTCTTACTTTTAGAGCTAACACTGATATTGAGAGGAATTATTATCTTTACAATGCACATACTGAATGTGCACGTATTTTACGGTCTGACTGTAATGTCTGGCTTTATATTTTGGTCTGATGAAAAAAATTTATATATATATATATATATATATATATATATATATATACATATATAATTTTTTTTTTTTAGCATTAACCTTTGTGTCCTTTCAGATGCTTCAGACACACTATATATATATATATATATATATATATATATATAGGACACAAAGGTGAACCTCAAAGAGAAACTATACTTCAAGAATAAGACATTATATTTTGCATAAAAAAGGAAGCCCATTTGTATGACCATTAAAAAGCGTGCGCGCGTGTGTGTGTGTGTGTGTGTGTTAGGGATATGCGAGACTAGCCGACTAGTCCATTAAACGATACTGCTGCTGCTAGTCGACTTGGAAAACACTACTTAACTTTTTTTTTTTTTTTTTTTTTTTGCACATTTAATGTTTTGTTTTATATTTTTACAAAGGCTACGTTTAAATGACCGTCATGTTAATGTTACATATTGATATTAATATATTATTTTGAAAAGTGTATATGTGCAGCGGAAAACAAAATCATTTAATTTTACCTCAGATTTTGCATGCGTTGGTTTTCTCTGTGGCGCTCGCGGCGGGTTCAGAGAAATGTCCGATCGGAAGATGAACAAGGTGAGGGAGTAGGCTATTTTGAAAGCCTTGCCTACACAAAACTTTTCCGTCTTCTTCAATGTCATTTCAAACTAGTATGACAATTAAGCTTGCTTAGGCTTGTTATACTACCGGTTATGAGGGGCAATACGATATGAAAGGTTTTATTGGATTAAAGGAGAAACATGAATGAAACTTACTTGACATTTGAGCAGTTGCTATTCAACATCCTAACGAAGTAAATACGGTTAAATAATGTAGTTGTCAGCACAAATCGAGGTTTTCTTGCGATTTTTGCCGCCTGTCATATGTACAGATAATGTTCATACACAAGAAGAGCGTTCAAACTCGGACACGCAAGTGGTTGCCGAGGTAACGTACAACAATACCTTAACCTTTCATTTGAGGAAATCTGTTTATAATAAGCTATTAGGGGGCGGGGTTAGACTAGTCGGTTGCAAAATTTTCGTTTAAACGGTTATGAAATTAGTCGTTGCGCACATCCCTAGTGTGTGTGTGTGATTCACCTGAACACTTCAAAAATCTGAAGACTTTTTGGTCTGTAGTAGATATACAGCATCATAAAATGAAAATTCATTTTTCCTCAAACAAAATCCCTTCATAAGGACAATGAGGTCCCTATTTGACCAGCAAAATGCCATCAGAATGAAGTATTCCAGAGAGTTGTTTAGTAATATAAATGATACAACTGATAATTCTGATCCTTGTTTCTGATTTGTTAACACAGTGTTTCATTCGTTCTAAATAATACACAATATTACAGCAATGACACTATATTGCATTGATTAAAGTAACTATCTATTAGGTAAACTCCAAAGAATTCATAAATGCAAACTCATAAGTGTTACCATTTTGTTGTTCAGATCCTTTTTTATTAGGCCTAATCTGTCAGAAAAACCTGGGCAAGCTATTTTGACCCTGCCTATTCCCTTTACATTAAAATTCAGCACAACAGTCTGGTTTTATGAGTATGAAGAAGGATTAGACTAAATTAAAGTCATGGACTATGCTAGGGATTATGTTGTTCAGGAGATCTAACACACAAGTTTCCTTCTATTAGTTATTCCTCATGCTAACAGGGTCAGGGTTCTCTCCTCTCCCACTAATTGACCGGTTTGTTAACATTGCCTCTTGATAGAGTGCTATGCATATCTTAAGCAGCAGAGTATAGAAGAGGCAGCATGTTTTACTATTTAATGGCATATTTCAGAACATGTCAATCACACTAATACCAACAGCTCTCTAAGGAAATACATTTTAGTAGTACAGTGAGAGGAAGTGGCTGACCTACCCGTTTAATAAGGTCATTTCATCAAGAGCAGAAAGAGTAGCTTTCATTTCAACACTCATGAAAATGAAGATGTGTCCTTTTTGTCTGCTATGACATTTAATGAACGAACAGAATAGTTCACCCAAAAATGAAAATTCTGTCATAATTTACTCACCCTCATGTCATGTTATGATCTGTTCAATGAACAGTTTGATCCAGAAAGAAAATCAGAAAAAAAAGATATGAGGGTGAATGAACTATTCCTTTAAAACTACATAATACGCCAAAAAGAAGTTGACATACTACAATATGAACACATGAAAAAACACCTCTACATGACTGCCAGATATTAAAACTATTCTGGATCTTACAGTATGCAGAGGCCATGCACTATGCAAACATTGTGTGACCAGGATATTATTTAGTATAATAACAAAGTGCTGTTTAAAAGGTCCTTGTGCCTGACCTTTCCAACTTTACCACGCACTTACAAGCCACTGCGCATAATCCGAGCAAGCTCTAGTTAATGGTGCTTGATCGTTACATTTCAACACTCATTTGAAAGAGCAATTAACTCTGGTCCTATTGAGCAAGCTAACAGGAAATAAATCAAGTGGTAGAGAGCACTGCAAGAGTAATTAATAGAGCAGACAGCCAAAGGTCTTCAATACTCAGCTTCATTATCAATTGACAACCACCAACACCTCTTGACAGTGACTGATCTCTGTGTGGGACGGCAACTGAATATGATTCCTCACTGGAGAGCAGCAAAAGGAAATGAATGGTTGAAAATGATTTTTGGCTGTGGCTCCGTCTGCTTATTGAATGAAGCCTCTTTGTCTACCCTTTATTTCTCAACCAATTTTTCTGGCCTAATATTTTCAGTTTGAAGTATGAGCAAACATGGGCTTTAGGCCAATCTGCAGTCTGAAATATACTGGCATCCAACAGGCCATATATCTATTTAATGGTCCGTTCTGATTGTTGCAAATGGTGAAAGGACACATAATTCTTTCATAACCTAATCAAAATGGGATTTCATTGCACATCCATTTTATATAAAAGGGAAACTGCGTTTCATATCATGATGTTTAGTGACTAATAGGTTTAACGATGAATTAGGTATGTTCAGTTGACTACAGTTTATAGGAATAAGGAGAATGAAAACAGAAAGACAAGTTGGGTTCAGGGTTCTGTCCTCTTCTACTAATTGACCAGTTTGTTAACATTACCTCTTGATAGAGTGCTATGCATATCTTAAGCAGCATGTTTTACTATTTAAAACTCCACGGACCCTTATACGGGTCCGAAAATACGTCAATTCACATTACAATGTTTACACATATATTTTAAAGGCTTCCCTATATGGTATCACCCCATATTTGGTATCATTTGAAAGCTTAGTATCTAAACTTTACAGAGAATACCATAACTAAGAATGTTTTTATGATACATAAAGCAGTAAAATTGAGGTTACATTGGTCCCAGACACAAATTTTCGTGTGATGATTGCAAGAAAATTTTCTATGAATTTTTTTTTTTCATATTTTTCACAAAACAGTCAAGTCATATCACAAGAAAGCTCATGTAGTTTGTTTCATTGTGTAACAATCATAGATCGAATGATCATCCAAAGAATCGCGCAGTGAAATATGATCAAAAAGACAAGCGTCACATTTCAACTCCGATGACTGCTTCAACCAGTCACAAACAGCTACAAATAGCAATATATACTATAATATTTATCATTGTCATGAATAATTTCAAAGGGTTTTCTGTAAAATGACACTGTGATATTGTATTTATACCACTGTATATGGGTATGGAAAGACTTTGGATTTGGGTAGGCAGAAATTACATAAAGTAATATTCTTCCCTTCAGGTGCATTTGAATAACTCTTGCATACAACATGATAGAGACAAAATTCCATGAAAACCCCATGATTTATTCACCCTCAAGCCATCCTAGGTATATATTACTTTCTTCTTTCAGAAGAACACAATCGGAGTTATATTAATAATCACCCTGATGCTCCTAAACTTTATAATGGCAGTGCACAGAAACCACCTGTTTGAAACTCAAAAAAAGTGCATCCATCAATCATAAACGTACTCTACACAGCCCCGGGGGGTTAATACAGGCGAAGCATTTGTGTAAGAAAAATATTTATATTTAACACGTTATAAAGTAAAATAACTAGCTTCCGCCAGACCGCCTTCCGTATTTAACTTACAAAGAAATTGTAATGCCTCTCGCAGTTCAAAATGCTATGCTACGTCCTACGCCTACACGTCAGTTACACTTTTTCGTAAGTTGAATACGGAAGGCAGTAAAATGTATTAATATAACTCAGATTGTATTCGTCTGAAAGAAGAAAGTCATATACACCTAGGGTGGCTTGTGTTTGGATTCATAGCATTAAGGTAAACATTCACTAGTCAACCGCTCGGCCAACCTTTAGGAGATAAATAACCACAATTAGGTAGTGTATTAAATAAATTTGGATCATGAGTATCATTGGAATTTAATCATTCTTTAATACAAGTAAATTCTTTGTAAAATAACTATATTAACATGTGCAATTTTAAATTTAATAGACGATCTGACTGACGATCTGATTATATAGGTTTTTTTTTTTTTTAAACAGCTGCTCTCTGAGTTTTCCCATACATTTCCATGCAAATATGTCAATTACCATGTGTCGTTCCATATGTGGAGAAATCATCACATATTCAGGAGCACAAGATTTCAAGAGAACAGATTTCACAGAAACAGATTTCTTTGCTTTAGGCAAACAACATACCAAATAATGAAATTATTGTCTGTGGCCAGGAGTCAGGTTGTAATTTATTTAAAATAATTCAAATATCTTACTACTTACCACCTGGAAATGCAAATAATTGATATGTCTATTCATTTTATGATAACAGCTCACTGAATTAAGACACTTTCCACCAACTCAAGAACAACTACATGAATATTTATAGTGCTAAAATAACAATTTAGAGAATCCTGAAAGCACAGGATTTGCCTGAAAGCACAATCGTTTGCCAGTACTAAGAAGGTGGCAGCAGAAATGTATGGAGGCAGCTCTGTAATAAACTAGGGCTGTTTATTGCCAAAGATCTCACAGTAGAAATATAGGAGCACTTATTACTTGTTATATAAATTTTTACAATCACCCAAATAAAAGAACTAATTCAGTGAGCTGATGACAGACAAGTAGGCTATTACTTCTACCCTTCAGAAGCCGCAATTTGTGTAACAGAGTAATCTGCTGTGCATTTGCGAATCATGTTACAATAATTTTTAATAGGAGTTATTTATGCATGACAAGGAGCTCCAATTCAGTAATCACTGACCAGTAAATATACTGTTGCTCATAGAAAGCATAAGGATATTTGCATGCACTGTACAAAACAATTTAACCGCCACTGCAAACCATATAGCTCATGATATTTTCACAGCAAAAGCACAAGTGCTACATTTTCCTATTTTTTATGCAGCTCTCAGACCTGAAATAATATGCAGAGCCTCTAGGCATTTCAAATGCTTCTCTTCAGCAGGAAATTATTAAACTTCTTCTCGAGGTGTATGTCGTACATCTGTTTTATTAAACGAGGGAGTTCTGCATGAAGAATTCCATTTCAATAATTAGTTCACCTCAAAAATGTCAAGTCAGCGGTGTAAGCGAGCCCATTGTTAAAAAACAATTACAGCCGTGGTGAGAACCTTGTGAGAACCGTGCGAGTGAAGCCTTTTCACAACATTCTATTCTGCATGTTGAATCGGCTCTTGCCATGTGAAGTGGTGTGTGATTGCGTGTCTAAGAGGTTTACTGTGATATCCGAGACACTCAAAGACTTCTTTCACAGTCATTGACCCTTTTCATTTATTTATCCACACTGAGCTGGTTGTG